>NC_050576.1:336254299-336554299 GCF_011100635.1 Trichosurus vulpecula | reverse complement strand
ACCCTGGCCAACATGTCCATATTAACTCAGTTTCACATAAACAGATGACAGAATCCTGGAGGATGAGAATGCAAGATAGGTAAGTCAGGTCAAGTTGACTTGACTTGATTTGAAAAGTCAACAAGCATTTATTAGGTTTCTTTCTTTCTCTCTCTTTCTTTTTCTTCTTTCTTTCTTTCCTTCTTTCTTTCTTTCTCTCTCTTTCCTTCTTTCTTTCTCTTCTTTCTCTATTCTTTCTTTCCTTCTTTCTCTTCCTTCCTTTCTTCCTTCCTTCCTTTCTTCCTTCCTTCCTTTCTTCCTTCCTTCCTTCCTTCCTTCCTTCCTTCCTTCCTTCCTTCCTTCCTTCCTTTCTTGCTTTCTCTCTTTCTCTCTTCCTCTCTTCCTTCCTTCTTCTCTTTCTTTCTTTCTTTCCTTCTTTCCTTCTTTCTTTCTCTCTCTCTCTTTCTTTCCTTCTTTCTTTCTCCCTCTTTCTTCCTTCCTTTGTTCCTGCCTTTCTTCCTTTCTCTTTTTCTTTCTTTCTCTCTCTCTTTCTTTTCTTCTTTCTTTCTATTTTCTTTCTTTCTTTCTTTCTTTCTTTCTTTCTTTCTTTCTCTCTCTTTCTTCCTTACTTTGTTCCTGCCTTTCTTCCTTTCTCTTTTTCTTTCTTTCTCTCTCTCTTTCTTTCCTTCTTTCTTTCTCTCTCTCTTTCTTTTCTTCTTTCTTTCTTTCTCTACTCTCTTTCCTTCTTTCTTTCTCTCTCTTTCTTCCTTCCTTTGTTCCTGCCTTTCTTCCTTTCTCTTTGTCTTTCTTTCTCTCTCTCTTTCTTTTCTTCTTTCTTTCTATTTTCTTTCTTTCTTTCTTTCTTTCTTTCTTTCTTTCTTTCTCTCTCTCTTTCCTTCTTTCTTTCTCTCTCTTTCTTCCTTCCTTTGTTCCTGCCTTTCTTCCTTTCTCTTTTTCTTTCTCTCTCTCTCTCTCTCTTTCTTTCCTTCTTTCTTTCTTTATTTCTTTCTGTATTCCAGGAACTGTGCTAAGTGCCCGGGATACAAACATAAACCCAAAGAAAGACTGTTCTTGCCTTCAAGGAGTTATTTTCTAATGGGAGTAGACAACACATAAGAGGTCTGAAGGGGGGCATGGTGGCAAAGCCCAGAGAATAAAGCATGGTTCGTTTGGGGCCTTCCTCAGAATGGAGGTTTCAGGAATAACTCACCAACGGGAGAAGGAGGCCACAAGGGCAGAGGGAAAAGACAGCTGAAGCATGATGGCAAAGTGATAGTGAAAGATTGATGCTGTTTAGTCATTTTTCAGTCCTGTCTGACTCTTTGTGACCTCATTTGGGGTTTTCTTGGCAAAGATACTACAGCACTTTGCCATTTCCTTCTCCGGCTTTTTTTTTTTTTTGTTACAGATGAGGAAAATGAGAAAAACAGAATTAGGTGACTTATTCAGGGTCACACAGCTAGTACATGCCTGAGGCTATATTTGAACATAGGAAGATGTCTTTTTGACTCCAGGCCCAGCACTCTATTCCCTGTGCCACCTAGCTGCTCCTAGTGAAAAGTAAGCAGGAACATTTTAAGTGTGAAGATGGGATAAATCACGAGGGTTCCCTACCAGTTTTTAAATTTTCACTTTGATCATTTACAACTTAGAAATTGAAAAATGCTACAAACCAGGGCTTAGTTTATGGTTTTGTTGGCTGTCTATACTTAAAAAAATAATGGAGAAAATGTTAAAAGTGCAAACTAAATTTAAAAGTGTGATGTATACATATATATACACATATATAGGTATACACATACATATGTGTGTGTGTGTGTGTATGTATACACACATGGGTGTGTGTATAAGAGAGTTTACTTGTTGAACGTTTACCAACACGTCCCTGGAGGAAAAACAGATAGGACTTGAAGCATGAAATGTGTCATGGAGGCCTAAGTGGGAGACAATGGTTGGGATTCCTGAACAGCCAAGAAGAAGCGTGAAGTAATTAGGATCCTGCAGAGAGTCTGGATATGAGTTGGCTGCTTATGAGAGATGACTCAGAAATGATTGCAAACTACCCACTCACTTTTATATACCATGGGAAGGGGTAGTTCCTCCCACCAATACAACTCCCTGAGTCTCAGTAATTTAATTGCTTTGAGTTTTCTGCCTCTTATGAGCAAAAAGCCAGAGGCATGCCCCCTTTCTACTAATGATGGCTATCACTTGCAGGGTGTAGTATTAATGTGCTCAAAAATCTTCCCTACCCATTCAAAAGGCCTCAGGTGGACCTAGGTGGGAAAGCCTGATTATATCTTTGCTTGTAAGTAACCTAAAGCCTCTACTTACTAGATTCTAAGCTGATTTGGGCTTGAAGCCCTCAGGGCGCTAAGGGGAGCTGCTAAGACCAGAGCCAATGGCATGTGCACCAAGTTCTAATCAATCATGAATTCAGCCAATCAGAGACCTGAGTTCTAACCAGTCAGATGCTGGTTTAGGACTGTATATAAAGAGAGCCCAGAACTGAGAGCAGCAAAATCTGCAGAGAGCTACAGGAATCGAATTCAGCCCAAAGAGGAGGAGCAGGTGGAGGAGTCAACAGTGCTTCAGAAGAGAGGGCTGAGGAGAGAGTTAGGATTTGTGAGTGATTGTTTACAGGAAGGGGCCAGCAAGGGGGAAGGTTACAAGGTGACTTGGTTTCTCTCTATAATACTGTGTTATAATTTCCTTGTTGCCACATTGAGGTGAGCTTACTGGTATTGGAATATAATTACTGCTATATCTAATTGGAGTAGCTGGTCTTGGGATTTGATCCTCTGGAGTCTAAATAAATGTTATACTTCCTGTGCCTTCTACCTAGAGAGTTTTTCATACTTTGTGATTCCGAACCATGCGGACATGTTCATGGTCATCCTGGAGGTCATGAATCTTGCCTTACTGATACACAGTGTCCCAAAGTTGTTAAAACTTGCTAAAAATAATTTGAGATTCAACCTTCGACCAACTGGATATTATCTTGTTGAGTCATTTTTCAGTCATATCCGACTCTTTGTGACCCCACTTAGGATTTTCTTGTCAAAAATACTGGAGTAATTTGTCAATGCCTTTTCTAGCTCATTTTACAGGTGAGAAAACTGAGGCAAACAGGGTTAAGTGACTTGGCCAGAGTCACACAGCTCGTAAGAGACAGAAGCCAGATTTGAACTCATGGAGAATAGTCCTGATTCCAGGCCTGGAACTCTATCTACTGTGCCAGCTGGCTGCCCTGGATATTACCTTAAGATCCTAGATTTATAGCCAGAGAAATCTCAGAGGCCATCTAGTTACACTCCCTCATTTTGCCCTTGAGGAAATAAAGGCCCAAAGAAATTAAATTCACAGGGGAGTTAAGTATCATGCTGGTCACATTGACAGTGTTAGAAGCAGAATTTGGATTTAAGTCCTGTCACTCAAGAGGTAGAGTTCTTTCTAGCTTTGCTCTTTAGATCAAGGCTGGTATGTTGTGTAGGTGGTAACCATGTATCATCAAGAAGTACAAATATAACTAAGAATGTGGTGGAAGAAAATCTTCATACCAACACTCATGGATTTCAAGCACGTTGGATTAAAGAGTGTTCTCACGTATTTTAAAAATCAACTTGGTGTATCTAGTCAAGTATCAGGTTTTAGTAAGCAAGTAATTATGAAGAGTCCCAGTGGGATATGCCCATTGAATTGCTAATCTTTAGAAAATGCTCTTCTCTCCCACAGAAGAGATCTTTCTCTGCAATCCATTTCTCAACAATAGGTAAGTTGCCACTTCCTGTGGATAGCATCTGGTTTAGCATTGTTTGTCCCTACAGGTGTGAATGTTTGCTGATTAGACCTAAATGTAGACTATTCTCTAGTTTAGGGAAAAATTAAATCTTTTTATTATGACAGATTATGGCTTTGTTGCTGAGAGAAGAGCATCCCTTTGCCTCCTTCCTTGGTGCTGGGCTACACCTGGTAAAGAGTTGGCAATATGATAATATTGCAAGAGTACTAGATGAGGCATACATTCTCTAACAAGTGAAATTCTAGGTCTAGAAAAACAAACAAAAAAAGAGATTAGAATTAGTCTTTTAATTTTAAATCTCTGTTAACATGCCTACATAAACAAACAGCAGAACCCTCAGGGATGAGGATACTCAATTGGTAAATCAAGTCAAATCAGCAAGTTTTTATTATGTATTTAAGATGTGCCAGGCACTGTGCTAAGTGCCAGACATTCAACTAAGCATAAAGAAAAACAATTCCTGCCCTCAGGGAGCTGACATTCTAGCCTGGAAGACAATACATAAAAAGGAGATGAAGGCTCAGCGGGATTGTACATGGGGCATGGGAGAGACTTGGATTCTAGTTCCAGATCAGTTACAAGCGACTTAATTTGTTTGCACATTTGCTCCATGTAACCTTGGGCAAACAATTTAACCCTTTAGCTCCCATGGCAACATTTCTAAAATTCTAAATTGCAGAACAATTATTAATTTGCAGTTTTCTTAATGGGAGCTCCCTATGTGAATGTAATCATAATGGGAAGTCCCCTTAATGTGAGCTCCCAATGTGACATCTGGACAAAAAAATTAGTGATAACAGCATCTTCCCTGTCCATCGTGTGATAGTTTTGTAAACCAGAACATGCTACGGGGTGTTTGTAAAGGAAAGCATTGGAGCTGATGTCTTGTTCTAGCTTCATCGCTTACTAGCTAGGTGACCCTGAAAAAGTCATTTAGCTTCAGTCGCATCATCGATAAAATGGGAATAATAAGCCTATCATTTCCTTCAGATCCTTTGTGAGAAGAAGGTTTCTATAAATTGCAAAGTGTTATTAATGTATATGGAAGTACTTTGAAAAGCATGAAACCCTATACACTATAAAGAAGTAAAACATTTTCATTGAGTTAGCCAGAGACGGAAATCATGGTCCTTCCAGGGAATTCCAAAGGTTAGCTAGATAGCCCCAGGCTAATATATTGAATGAAAAGAAATTGTAGGTAGACTAGGGTGCCCTCTGAAGAGAAGATGGGTAGCCTAACCAAGAAGAATTCAAGGAATTGCTTTCTGTTAATGATATTGCCACCACTCTCTCAAATTTCCAGTGAGAAACCTCATTACTATCTCTGATTCTGTCCTCTCCTGCATTTCCTATAACCCATTGTCATCAAGTTTTGTTTCTTCCTTTGAAAGACTCATGAGTTTTCTTCTCAATACCCAATGACAACTACTTGAGCCTACATCCTCATCCCTTCATAAATGGATACTACAAAATATATTCCAATGGACATAGGATTTTATCATTTGGGGTACTGTCTCTAAAGGTGTGGATTGCAACCCAAATGTGTGACTGTCATCCATGTTCCCCCATAAATCTGCCCCAAATCCTAATTAGTCAGCCTTATGTGTGAATACATATATACATACATATAAATATTCAGAAACATGCAAAAATATGTATGTGTGTATATAGTCTAACATTATATGTAGTATTGTACAGACATAATCTTCCATTTCTCTGAAGGTGGCTCAGTGGATTAAGTGTGGCCTCTGGAGTCAGGAAGACTCATTTTTCTGAGTTCAAATATGGCCCCAGGCACTTTTACTTGTGACCCTGGACAAATCACTTAATCCCATTTGTTTTGTTTTCCTCATCTGTAAAATAAGCTGGAATAGGAAATGGCAAACATCTCCAGTATCTTTACCAAGAAAACCCCAAATGAGGTAAAAAAAGAGTCAGACAGGACTGAACAACAACAAAAGAGTGCCTTCTCCTATCACTTATTTGGGTCTAAGTTTGGTCATCATAATTCATTTTCAGCCCATAGTGACACCATCTGATTTCAGGCCTTTATCACCTCTAAACAATAATATTTCATCTTAAAGGTTTCCTTACCTCGTCTCTTCCCTGCTCCAACCTAACTTCCCTTACAAAGCGACGTTTATAAAGCAGTTTGGTCACTGTCACTCTCTTGATTAACTGGTTCCCTTGGCTCCCTCTTACCCCTAGGATGTGATTGAAAACTCCTTTGTTTGTCATTTAAATCTCTTCACAGCCAGACTATCTTTCCTATAGTCCAGTCCAATTGGCCTTTTTGCTGTTCCTCACGTAGGGCAGTCATTGTGTTCAAGCTGTCTTCCATGCTCCCTCCTCTCCACCACCTCTGAAAATCCCTAGCTTCTTTCAAAGATAGGCTCAGGCACTATCTTCTCCATGAAACTTTTCCTAATTCTCCCAGCTTCTAATGCTTTTCCCTTGAAATTTCTTTGTTTGAGGCGGAGTCAAGATGGTGGCTGGAAAGCAGGGACTAGCGTAAGCTCCCCGCCAAGTCCCTCCAAAAACCTATAAAAATGGCTCTGAACCAATTCTAGAACTGCAGAACCCACAAAATAGCAGAGGGAAGCAGGGCTCTAGCCCAGGACAGCCTGGATGGTTGCTGGGTGAAGTCTTTTGCGCACGGAGCTGGGAGCGGAGCAGAGCCCAGCATGAGTCGCATGGACAAACCAGACCAGGAGCCAGGCGGAGCATGCCCTAACGCCCTGAATCAGGGAGCTGCAGCAGTTACCAGACTTCTTAACCCACAAAGACAACAGAGAAGGTTAGTGGGAAAAGCAGCTGGGGACAGAGTGAAAGAAGGAGTTCACTGTTTGGTCACTGCCCCAGGGGCAGCAGAGGTGGGGCAGCTACAGAAGTACAGCTGCAGTTGCTTCTGGCCCCAGACCCACCTGATGGGAGGAATTAAGTGGCAGATCAGAGCAGGAATGAAGAGCCTGCTGAAGATCTAAGTCCAGTCCAGGTTGGGGATTCTTGGTGAAGGAGGAGCGCTGGTGTGGCAGAGCTGGTGCATCCCCCCAAGGTTGGAACATAGAACTCTTTACTCTACAAGTAGTCATACCCTGCTGAAAAACTTAAGGGAACATGGCCAAGCAGCGAAAATGCACCCAGATTCAGTCTCAGACTCTGGAATCTTTCTTTAGTGACAAAGAAGACCAAAACATACAGCCAGAAGAAGTCAACAAAGTCAAAGAGCCTACATCAAAAGCCTCCAAGAAAAACATGAACTGGTCTCAGGCCATGGAAGAGCTCAAAAAGGATTTGGAAAAGCAAGTTAGAGAAGTAGAGGAAAAATTGGGAAGAGAAATGAGAAGGATGCGAGAAAACTATGAAAAACAAGTCAATGACTTGCTAAAGGAGACCCCAAAAAATACTGAAAAATATACTGAAGAAAACAACACATTAAAAAATAGACCAACTCAAATGGCAAAAGAGCTCCAACAAGCCAATGAGGAGAAGAATGCCTTGAAAGGCAGAATTAGCCAAATGGAAAAGGAGGTCCAAAAGACCACTGAAGAAAGTACTACCTTAAAAATTAGATTGGAGCAAGTGGAAGCTAGTGACTTGATGAGAAATCAAGATATTATAAAACAGAACCAAAGGAATGAAAAAATGGAAGACAATGTGAAATATCTCATTGGAAAAACCACGGACCTGGAAAATAGATCCAGGAGAGATAATTTAAAAATTATTGGACTACCTGAAAGGCATGATCAAAAAAAGAGCCTAGATATCATCTTTCAAGAAATTATCAAGGAGAACTGCCCTGATATTCTAGAGCCAGAGGGTAAAATAGAAATTGAAAGAATCCACAGATTGCCTCCTCAAATAGATCCCAAAAAGAAATCTCCTAGGAATATGGTCACCAAATCCCAGATCAAGGAGAAAATACTAAAAGCGGCCAGAAAGAAACAATTTGAGTATTGTGGAAACACAATCAGAATGATCCAAGATCTCGCAGCTTCTACATTAAGAGATCAAAGGGCTTGGAATATGATATTCTGGAGGTCAGTGGAGCTAGGATTAAAACCAAGAATCACCTACCCAGAAAAACTGAGTATTATGCTCCAAGGCAAAATATGGACTTTCAATAAAATAGAGGACTTTCAAGCTTTCTCAGTGAAAAGACCAGAACTGAATAGAAAATTTGACTTTCAAAAACAAGAATCAAGAGAAGCATGAAAAGGTAATCAAGAAAAAGAACAAGAAACAGAAATTGCAAGGGACTTACTAAAGTTGAACTGTTTTGTTTACATTCCTACATAGAAAGATGATGTGTATGATTCATGAGACCTCAGTATTTGGGTAGCTGAAGGGAATATGTATATGTATATATACACATATATATGTGTGTGTATGTGTGTTTATGTATATATGTGTATATGTGAGTGTGTATGTATGTATGTATATATGTATGCATATATATATATATATATAGAGGGAGAGAGAGAGAGAGAGTAGGCACAGGGTGAGTTGAAGATGAAGGGAAGGTATCTAAAAGAAATAAAATCAAATTAAGGGATGAGAGAGGAATATATTGAGAGAGGGAGATAGGGAGAGATAGAATGGGGTAAATTATCTCACATAAAAGTGGCAAGACGAAGTAGTTCTGCAGGTGAGGGAGAATGAGTGAATCTTGCTCTCATCAGGTTTGACCTGAGGAGGGAATACCATACATACTCAATTGGGTATCTTACCCCACAGGAAAGAAGGAGGAAGAAGATAAAAAAAGGGGGGATGATAGAAGGGAGGGCAAATGGGGGTGGAGGTAATCAAAAACAAACACTTTCGAAAAGGGACAGGATCAAGGGAGAAAATTCAATAAAGGGGGATAGGTTAGGAAGAAGCAAAATATAGTTAGTCTTTCATAACATGAGTATTGTGGAAGGGTTATACATAATGATACACATGTGGCCTATGTTGAATTGATTGACTTCTTAGGGAGGGTGGGTGGGAAGGGAAGAGGGGAGAGAATTTGGAACTCAAAGTTTTAAAAACAGATGTTCAAAAACAAAAACGTTTTTGCATGCAACTAGAAAATAAGATACACAGGCAACGGGGCGTAGAAATTTATCTTGCCCTACAAGAGAGGAAAGGAAAAGGGGATGGGAGGGGAGTGGTGTGACAGAACAGAGGACTGACTGGGGAACAGGGCAACAAGAATATACGCCATCTTGGAGTGGGGGGGAGGGTAGAAATGGGGAGAAAATTTGTAATTCAAGCTCTTGTGAAAATCAATGCTGAAAACTAAATATATTAAATTAAAAAAAAAAGAAATTACTGTGTTTACTCTTGCATGTGTGCATGTTGTTTCCCTGATAAAATATAAATACCTTGAGGACAAACAAGTATAATTTAATTTTTATTTTTTTTATCACCAGCGCATAGTAGGAAGTTAAAAAATGATTGACTGCCGCAAGCATGGTAATAATTATAACCTTCCAAAACTTCCCTGGAAGGGTCAAATTGTGTGTGTGTGTGTGTGTGTGTGTGTGTGTGTGTGTGCGCGCGCGTGTGTGTGTGTGTGTTGCGGGGGAGGGGTCTTCCCTGCTGATTCTTGTCCAGATGATGTTTTAACACTGACAGGGCTTGAGACATCACAAAATATTGTATAGGAGTGACATTATTTATGTTCAAGAGAAATGTGATAGCCAAAAATTGTTTATTGTCTGGGACACAGCAGACCATAATTCATTATCAAGTACGAATAAGTGAGATTGCCAGACCAGCATTCTATTTGGAGTATTTTACTCTATGTGAGTTAAAAAAAGATTTCGTACACATGGATTATGCTCCTGAGGAGGTTAATGGGGTGAAGTTCTGAGCTAAGTGTCCTTAACTCCTGGCGTTGCCCCTGCCTACAGGCCAAGAATCAATACAGAGAATAGTGTTTCTCAAACCAGGGTCATGACCCCTCCAGGAAGAGCTCTGAAGAGAGCATAAATCTCTTCCATTTGTCTCTTCTCCCTCACCCCAGAGTGCTGTGAATGCCTGAGCAATCGGAAACAATTGTCCTTGAGCCACTTTCTGTCCCTCACCAGGCCATGGCCTCTTCATTCCTAGAATTACAGCACTTCAGCTCACCATGAAGGTGAAAAGCCAGTTTGGTCCAGTCTCAGAAGGTCTCCAAACAGGTGGCACATGTCACACTAGTGTGTTGCATTCTCTTAGAGCCTTGGATCCGGAGGCAAAGGCCCTGGATTGTAATAATCCCTTTTCTAATTTTTAATCGCTTTGTGAACTTTGGCAAGGCACTTCACCCGTCTGGACCCCAATTTTTTATGTGTTATAGGAGAGGATTCAACTAGATGAAATTCTAAACTCTTTTCTCATTCAAATACCTATGATGCCCTTTAATTATTGAATGTGACTATTCAAACTGTGCAACAATGGTTTACTCAAGGATAAGCAAACAAGCTTACCATTTGACTAGAAATATACACACACACAATTTGGGGAGATTTATATATTGTGCCTATGTACACATATATGGTATACATGAGTATTTCTATCCAAATGGTATATGTGTGTGTACCTCCCCAAATTATATGTGTGTATGTGTATATTTTTCTCTCCAAATGGTAAGCTTGTTTACTTGCTATTAAATAAACTATTATGTGCATACATATATGTCATACATACATATATGTATATGAAATTCCCTAAATTATAAGTGCATATATGTATATGTTCCTATACAAATGATATTGATATAATCTCCCCCAATTTTATGTATGTGGGTATAAAATATTTCTAGCCAAATGGTATATGTATATACATATATATACATATAAAATCTCCCCAAGTTTTATATATATGTGTGTGTGTGTGTGTATACAATCTTTCTATCCAAATGGTAAGCTTGTTTGCTCACCATTAAGTAAACCATTATGTACATGTATGTATACATACACATATATAAATCTCCCCAAACTTTATGTGTATGTGTGTACATATGTATGCGTATGTATGTATGTATGTATGTATGTATGTATAGAGCAGCTAGGCGGCATAATGGATAGAGTTGTGGCCCTGGAGTGATTAAGACTCATCTTCCTGAGTTCAAATCTCACCTCAGACACTTACTAGATGTGTGACCTTGGGCAAGTCTCAGGTTGCTCATCTGTAAAATGAGCTGGAGAAGGACATGGTAGACCACTCCAGCATCTTTGCCAAGAAAACCCCAAATCAATACAGAGAATAGTGTTTTTCAAACCAGGATCATGACCCTGGGGTCACAAAGAGTCAGACATGACTGAAAAACGACTGAACAGCAAAATACACACACACACACACACACACACACACACACATATAAATATCCACCAATTTTGAGTACTTTGGCTCACCCACTTTCTTCAGTCCCCTAGAGAAAAGTACACTTTTGCTGATGGCAGTTTTTCCACTACTGTCCTATTACATCCTATAGGAATATAAGTCTACAATGACATTATTTCTTCTTGAAGCCCTAGTTTAATTCAGAATTTATATCCTGAATATGACTTTATTATGAAAACCAGGTACTTTATCATCAGTGGCCTGTAAGTACCCTTCAAATGATTTTTGGAATTAAGGGACTCATTAGGCCCGAAAGACTGTTAAGACATTGACATCATTCCTTGATTTTTATTATATGTGTTTGTTTATAAGTATTCCATAAAACCGAATTTATTGATCTGAGATGTTACTAAATTAGTCTGTTAAGCAATCTCTTTTCAAATTAGGACCAGTCATTTTAAAGCTGACTCTGTATTTGCATATGAGTCGAACTGTGCAGAAAAATGTAAAAAGGTAGATTTGGAGAATTGGAACCATTAGGCAAAAAATGCGTAAATGTCTGTTCTCTCCTCAAATTCAGAATAATCCACAGATTTATAGGACTATACAGCTCATGGAGAAACAGTAACATGAGGTAGGTCATTCAAGTATTTTCCTCCCTGTTTTACAGATGACAAAAGTAAGCCTCAGAAAGTTTAAATTACTTGTCTGCAGTTGCAGTGCTTGGCGTTAAGTCTGGGACTCAAATGCTGGAATGCGGATGTCAAATACAAGGTTCTTTCTAGCAAACTGTGCTGCCTTTGATAACATAGCTTTCTGAGAAATAAGAGCTATACTATCTTTGCCAATGGTACTAAGCATAGACTTTCTCTAATGCGATGACTCTACTGTTGAAGCTTATCCATGGATAGCAACTATTTGGCACATTATAACTACCTCATTCATCCCAGGCAAAAAATGCTACGGTAATAGATACCACTAGTTTACCAAATTTAGCCACTGAGGCCAGAGTGTTCTGGAAGGACTCTCTGTGGGGAACTGGGTCAGAAAGAAATGAATAGAACCTTTCAGGGTCAGGACATCAACTATCTATGATTTTAATCTGGTCTCAATTGAATTATTATGGTATTAATCAATCAGTTTTAACTTATCTTTTATAGCCCAAACACCTTAATGCATGAGTTTAACCTACTGTTTGAACAGCTGGACCTAATTCACAAGATGGAGATCCTATTGTGTGAGGACCAGGTACTAAAATAACAAAGGCTATGTGCAGGAGTAAAACCTAAACCCCCCAAATTGCAAAATAACCTTTGTGAATAGCCAGTGGCTTAAAGACCTTTGAGGCTCAGAGCTGTCTGGGGATAAACCAAGGATGCTAATGTTGGGCTTGCAGTGGGTCATTTTTTTAGAGGGCTTAGGAGGTCTTCACCTTTCTGAATATGCACTTGCATTCCTAAGGAGGCAACATTCCTACGCATTGGTTATTCATAAGTAAATAGGCGTGTTGGCAGAGGACAAGGAAATCCATACGATTTATATTGGCTCCTTCTGTTTAGAAATGAATTGCAGAAGTGGTATGTTTCTGATTCACATCATAACCCTGGGAGTTTTCTTTATTATTACATGGCTGCTGAAGGATAAATTTCTTGAGAACCAGTTCTTTCCCAAGGAAAGTTCCTACCTCTTTTCTTTTACTCCATCCCCACGATTGTTTTCAAGAGGATAATAAATGATTGAATTACATATATAAATATAGATGGATATATGTAGTAGATATACATATGTATACACATATACATGTATGTATGTTGATATATTTATATGTGTATGCATTGTATGTAGTGTGTATTTATGTGGGGCTGGGGGATGGGGTGGTGGTGTTTGTAAGGCAATTCTAATAAGAAACCTGAAAGACTAGAATGTGAAAGAGTGGCAGTGTGTAAGAGATTGTGGCTTGGATATGAATACTTGACTGGCTGTGAATTTTTTTCAAGGGCTAAAGTTCAAAAACAACAACAAAATATTTATAGTATATGAAAGTACTTAAGACCATAATTTGGCACCAGTCTTCACAATTCTCAGCCCATGTGTCCAACTCTCAGTTTAGACAGCCCTGTGGAATGCTCACAAAGACATATGAGGATTTGGCTCTAGATACTGTGAGATGCAAACACTCAAAAGGCGCACACCCTTAACCCAACAGAGTCCTCAAGGGATGTCAGTGATACAAAACCACAATAAGTTTCATCCATTGTTTTTTCTCTTTGTTTTTTCTAGCTTTGGGCTGATTTCCAGAGGTTTGTATGGTTTGGCGGTCCCATGAAAATGTCACTTTAGGTCTTGTGCTAGTGGTCAGTCTAATGCATAAGGCATATTTATTCAATGTCCTTTAGGCTTTCTGGAGAAGGAGAATGGCCTAGGAAAGCTGCCAAATATAATGGGCTGAGCAAAGGACAAGAGGTCTATAGCTCTTAAGTTTTGATCACAGCACAGCTATTGACCCTTATTCTTGGAGAAAAAAAAAAAACTTGTTCCTCCATTTTCCTGCCTAAGGGCTAGGGTACCACCATCTTCCCAGTCTCTGATATATGCAACTTTGGTATCATTGTTTGTTTCTCATTCTCACTCACCTTACATGTTCAGATGGCTACCAAAACTTGTTTCTACCTTCACAAGATGTTTCTTGTATATGTCATTTTCCTTCCATTTTTGTATCCACCACCATTATGTTCTGGCACTCATCACCTCTCATGTACTATTGGAATAGCCTTCTAATTGGTCTCTTTGCCTCAAGTCTCTACCTACTGCAACCCATCCACCACATAGCTGCTAAAATGTTTTCTTGAAGTATGGGTCTGAATATGTCATTCCTATCCCCATACCCAATAAATTCCAAGGGCTCTCTGTTATCTCCAGCATCAAATATAAAGTCTTCTGTTCTAATATTTAAAGATCTTTTTGACCCAGTTCATTCTTACCTCCCCAATATTTTGCTTTTTCTCCTTCACACACCCTTACGATCCAGCTATACTGGCCTTGCTTACTGTACTTCTGCATATGACACCATCTCCTCTCTTAATGCTTGATACTTGCTGACTCAGATGTTTGGAATGCTCTCCATTTTCACTACTGCATAAGAAATTCCTTTGCTATCCTCAAAGATTCAGATCAAATGCTACCTTTTGTAGAAAAAAATTCCCAGTCTAGAACCCTCTATAGCTGCAACCTTCTCCTCTAAAGTCACTTTCCACCTATTCTGTACATATCTTGTATTACTGATATCCTGTTATGTGTATGTGTATACATATATGTATGTGTATAAATGTATGTATGTAGGCAAGTATAATGGACTGAGCAAAGGACATGAAGTCTCTGGCTCTTGAGTTTTGATCAAAGCACAGCTACTGACAATTAACTTAAAGAAAACAATTTTATTGCTTCTTCATATTCCTGCCTAAGGTCTAGGGCGCGACCATCCTCCTAGTCAGCAATGTCTCCCGTTTGAGAATGTAAGCTCCTTGAGAGTAGACTGTTTTATTTTTATTTTTAACCTGTAAGACTAGGCAAAAGTTTTGTAAAAGCTTATTTGATTGACATTTCAAATTCACATAGAAACATGTGAATTCGAAAGCTGTGTTAGCAAGAAAATAATCACGATATAGATGATAATTGTAAACATGCCTACGTAGTTCCATATCACAAAATATAAGACACTCTCCATATAGAAGATAGAAGAAGTAAACCATTTATTAAGACACCTGAGAACAAGATCCCCAAACCAGTAAATCCAATCCATCCAAGCAACAAAGAAATTAGTACACATTATCACAGCAGAGAATGACTCCATTCCATTACCTTCCCACCTCCTTCTGGGGTCTTGCCACCAACAATCACTCACAGCATAGCGAGCACACATCTGCTCTCTCCCTCGGCTCTAACTGCTTTGAGCATTTCCTGCTCCACCCTTTCAGTTCCTCTTGTTCAACAAGCTCCTCCCACCACATGTGACTTAGGCTTCCTGTGACAAACAGGTCACATGGGCCTATCATGGGTGGGAAAGGTCTTCAAATTTAAATTACCACTACAAAGTCAAATGATAATAATATTAATGTGATAATCACTAGTAAAGTCCAAAGCTACAAAGCTAAAGTTCACCAGACTGCTGTTCAACTTGCGTCTGCTCAAATAGCCAGCCCAAGTGAACTAAATGAAATTGCACAGGGACACTTTGAGTTAACATGGCAGTATGAATGGTCAGAGAAGGGCTGAGCTCTTCCACAGAAACTCCAGCAATTATCTCCGTAGGGCATTAGAAAGCTCCTGACAATGAAAAAATCTAGCAAGAATTAGGACTTGGCTCCTCAATTCCACCCAGAGCTGAAAAAAGAAGAAAGGAATAAAAAATGAAAAGAAAAAATAGAATAAAAGATGGAAAATATTATCCAAGTCATATATTTACTGCAAAATAGAAGAGGAAAAAAAATTATTGACTCCATGAGGCAGCAAATAGAATAGGTAAGGTAAGCTCTCCCTCCTCATTTCTGCCTTCTGGCTTCTTTCAAATACCAATTAAAATCCCATTTTCTACAAGAAACCTTCCCCATGCCCATTTAATTCTAGTTCTTTCCATCGGTTGATTATTTATCCTTAATACAGATTGTTTGTACAAAGATGTTTGCATGCTGTCTTCCCCACTAGAGTGTTAATTCCTCAAGAACAAGCACTGTATTTTTTCCTTTCTTTGTATCTCCAACATTTAGTTTAGTGCCTGGCACATAGTAGTCTCTTAATAAATGCTTGTCATCTGACAACTGACCTGGAAAACTCATGGAGAAATAATTTAGAATTCATTGGACTCCCTTAAAATCATGACCAAATAACAACCCTGTATTTAAAAAAATCATGAAAGAAAACTTAGAGGAAAAAGTGAAAAATGAAAAATTCAAGCAATCAATCATTTCTAGAACAAAATCTCAGGCACAATAATAGCCAGAATTTCCAAGGCAAAATCCAGAGCTTCCAAGTCAAAGAAAATATATTTCAAACATCCAGAAAGAAAGAGTTTATGTACCAAGTATAGCAGGCTAAGTGGGGCTCCAGGGAGATGTTGCTTGAAAGAGTTAGTTTTCTTTCTTCCCTTGAAGAGATGGGAAACTTTTGAGGGAGAAACCTTTAGAGACAAGGTAGGAATTTTGAATTGAGAGTGGTGGTGACAACAAAGCAAGAGGTGACTAGCTGTAGATACTGTCACTGCTGATGCAGCTGCAGTGCAAACAATATGTAGCTTCAGGAGAGAGAAGCAGCAGGGTGGATGGAGATTTCATTCACTAGGGCAGATGAAATGTCTGTAGTCAAAGCAATGGGAAGTTGCTGAACGTTTCCCCAGATAAGAATCCAGGCACTCACTAATGCAACTTTATCCCTTCCTCCATCCCTGTATTATCAAAGAAATAGCTATATAGTCCAATTTTCTGTTCTCTAAAATTATTTATTTGCTGCTTTAAGTAGTACTTTTAAAACCTGACTTACTGTAAGTAAAATCAGACCTGTTTTAACTGATTTTCATTTGTATATTTTTATTTGTGAAGAGGATATAGGAGGAAGGAACAATGTGTAGTTTTGGTGTTCAGAAATACAAACAGCATGAAGTTTCAAGTTGTGGTCCCAAAATACCAATATTTCTCCAAGAGCCAAATTCAGGCTTAATTTTATGGTTTTGATTTATTGATTTTGTCTTGTCTTCTCCAAGAGCCAAACTGAGCATCAATTTTGTGGTTCTGATATATTGGGTTTTGGATAAACTCTCCAAAAAGCAGAAATAAAGAGAATCTGAAATTTTCCTTGTGCCTTACAGGATAAAACAAGTCATCACTTTGCTGTCTGGGGTAAGGCTGGGTTATAAGGTATTTGATTCCATGCATATCTCTGGAAGTGCAATAAAAAGTGGTGACCAGGCAGCAGGCACCACTAGGTAGGAGAATTAAAAATTGTGGCTGATCTTATCTTACAATACCCATATTCCAAAGATGAGAGCCACAAGATAGGGTGTTTTTCCTTTTGGCTCCACCTTCAACCTCACACTTAGGTGTAAATGTTACACAAGGCACCATAGGCAGGATCACACAAGACTTGGCCACAACTACTACAAGGAGAGAAAATCATGCTATTCCAAAAGGCAACAGATAAAGGCTTACAGCCAAGAATAGCTTACCCTTCAAGACTTAATTTAATCCTACAGGGGAATAAATGGATCTTTCATAGAGAACTTCCAAGCATTCTTGCTGAAAAAAAAATTAGAGCTAGGTAGGAACTGAAATGTAAACATAAGAGGCTAAAGAAATCTGGAAAGATAAACACATTTAAGCAATTGAAAGGGACTAAACAATCATGAAATGTCAACATTGTAATGTAGGGAGAAGAGTAAAGCTTTCCTTCAGAATCCTAATGTATTAGAAGGTAAAAGAAGAAATTAAATAAGATAAGCATGGAACTTGGGTGTGGTTTTATTCTGTTATCTTGGGTTTAGGAGAGGAAAAAAAGAAAAGACAAGAAAAGAAATGCACAGGAATGTTCTTTGGTGTGCTTGAGAAGACTATTCAAACATGGTGGAAAGGGTAAGAGGCCAGTTCAGGATTGGTCTTATCTAATTCCCCCAAACAGGAATTGAACAAAGATTCATATACACAAACACACAAAGAGTTTAATGACTATACATTAAACTCAATAGGGACACAGATGGGTAGAGTCAGGGAAGGCATATTCATAAGCAGCAAAAGAAACTTTAATTCTGGGGAGTTAATCATACAGGGGTGATTAAAAAGAGTGAAAGTGCAAGAACTAGAGATGAGGATCTTGGCTAGGTGAAGAGAGGAGGGCCAGAAGAGTAGGAACAGATCATTTCAATTATGGGTTGCTAAAGATCATCAGATTCCTCTTTCTCTACTTGCTTCTTTCTAAAGAGGGACCTGAGAGAAAAAGAGGAGAATGTATAGGAGCATATGATAGCAGGACCAACACAATTAAAAGTCATAATAGTGAATGTGAATGAAATTAATTCACTCATAAAACACAGGAAAATAGCAAAAGGGATTAGAAAGGAGAATCTAATAATATGTTGTTTATGAGAAGTAACATTCAAAACATAAATATTTATACAGAGTTAGTGAATGACTAGAGCAGAATTCATTAGGTTTCAGGCAAATATTAAAAAGCAAGGGTACAAATTTTGACCTTAGAAAATACAACAGTAAAAATAGAAATGGTTAAAATGAGAAGCTGCATTATGTGTAAAGGCTGTATGTTACCATAGATAACAAAATAATATCAATACCCTACAAACACACATATCCCAAAGGGTATATCATTTAATTAACTGAAGAATGTTAATTAACTATATGGAGAAATTGAAAACAAAACAATAATAATCACAGACCTCAGTGTGCCCATTTTAAACCTCAACAAGTCTGACAAACAGATAGTTAAGCAAGAAATTAAGGATTTGAATAGAATTTTAGATAAAAAATGGTTCTGGCAATTATTGAATGGTGATAAAAATAAATATACATATTACTAATTTATGTATGGCACCTTTACAAAAACTAACCACATGCTCTAGCATAAAAGTATCATAAACAAGTTAAGAAATGTAGCAATATTAAATATCCTTTACTGACCAAAATGTAACAATAATGATAATAATAATAATAAGCCTCTGAAGAAAGGATTCTAACTTAAGGAGAGATTAAATAATTTAATCTTAAACAATTTATCAGTGAAATAATAAATCCTAGAAACAACAGGTGACTTCATTAAAAAATATGATAACAATAAGATTTCATGATGAAACTTTTAAGACACAGCCAAAGTAATCCTTAGGAGGAAATACGTATCTCAATATACCTTAATTAACAGAAGGATGAAATGAAAGATTAATGGATTGGACATACAACCAAAAACAATTAGAAAAGCAATAAATCAAAAAAGCCCAACTAAACAAACAAAAAAAGAAACTCTGAAAATGAAAGTGATAAAGCAGAAACAAATAAACTAGTTGATAATTAAATATAGAACCATTTTTAAAAATTACAAAATAGAGAAACTTTTGCCTAATCAAACTAAACAGAAAGGAAACTCAAACTACCAGTATAAAAAAATAAAGAAGTAGAACTCATAACAAATGAAACAGATAGGATAAATTAAATCAGATATTATAGCATAGTATGTAGAATATCAAAAATTATAATATAGGTGACCAAAATCATAAATAAAATGGATTTTTAAAAATCCCAGATTGCCAGAATAAGAAAAAGAGAATGTAAATAGCCTATTATCCAAAAAATAAATTGAACTAGACATAAATGAATCCCTTCTCCTACTCCCCTCCCACCCAAAAAAGATCCTCTGAAGATCAGGTGTATTTACAAGTGGATTCTAGGAAACATTCAAAGGACAATTAACTTCAATTTTACAAATGTTGCTTGGAAAAATAAAGATGCCATGCTACCAACAGCCATCTATAGGACAAATATGATCCTAATGCTTAAACAAGGAAGAGATGACTCATATATATATGTATGTATATATAGACAAATATCTCTAATGAGTATCAAAGAAAAAATACTTAAATAAATTTTAGCAAAAATATTTCTAAAGACAATTCATTGTTGCCAATATGGATTTATAATTGGAATTGTTTTGTTTCAATATTAAGAAAATGTTCAATATTAAGAAAACTGTATGACATGATAATGACAAAAGCAATTTTAAAAATCATACTTATATAGACAATCACAGAAAAAGGTTTTTTCTTTTTTTTACAAAATAAGACCCTTGTTTATGAAAATCACTAAAAAGCATAGGAATAAATTAACCTTTCCTTTATATGGTAAACCATCTATTTGTAATGTAGTAATATAGGAAGGACCTTTCAAAAAAAAAGATGCAAAGCAAGGTTGTCCATTGTTACAGCAACTATTGAATATAGTTCTATGGAAAGCTAGATATAGCAATAAGACATGGAAACAAAATTAGAGGAATAAGTATAGGCAAAGAAGAAATCAAGTAATCATTTTTGTAATAGCTGATATGAGAGTTTACTTGGAAATCCCTAGAGGTTTGACAGGAAATAATTAATACCTTTAACAAGATATAAAATAAGCCCAAGAAGTCACATTATCTTTATTCACATTGCCAACAAAACCCAGCAGAAAAACAAAAGAAGAAATCTCATACGAAATTACTACAGAATGTATAAAATGTCTGAGTTCACTTCCCAAGACATATAAAGGAATTATATGAACAAAACAACAACACATTTCTTATGAAAATAAATATTATCTAAATATACAGATTAAGTACAATATCAATCAAACTATGAATTACTTTAGAGAGCTAGAAAAAAAAACTAAAAAAAAATCATCTAAAGGAGTAAAAGGTCCAGAATGTCAAGGGCAACAATGAAAAATATATTTGAACATAGGGGGCCCTCTATTACCAGATCTCAAACTATACTACAAAGCAATAATTATCAAAAAACAATGCATAACTGGTTTAAAAAACAGAAAAGATCAATGGAACATATTAGGAACAAAAGATACAGAAGCAATTGTAACATAGTGTTTGATAAACCAAGTGATACAAACTGATAAAACTAGTGATACAAACCAAATGATACAAACAATATAGTAAACCCAAGAAGTATATAACATAATAATAATATTAATAATAATAAATATAATAACATATAATATAATAATAAACTTAATATAATAAACCCAAGAAATCATGTGCTTTTACGTATCTTGCCAACAAAACCCAACAGAAAAAGATAGAACCAAGCACTGCCTCTCTCTTCAGTTTTTGTCAGATACAAATAAAGTGCTAGCATTCAAATGGAAATACCTTCCTTTCATAATTACTATAGAAACTGACCAAGACACACAAAGGAATTATATAAATAAAACCATAAAACAACTCCTTATAAAAATATAGGCCTAGAAATTAGAGAGATATTAATTTCTCATCTTTGTTACATGTTCATACAATAAAAATGATAATAATATCTAAATTAATTTATAGATTATGTGCAATATCACATTCAGGTTCTACCTCTTACTCACCAGATTGAAAGAGATTACAAAAAAGGAAAATGACAATCGTTTTGAAAGAAATGTGAAAGACAGTCACACCAATGCACTATTGGTGGATTGGTCCAACCAATCTGGAAAGAAACCTAGTACTACACCTTCAAATCTAAATTGCATAGGACCTTTGAGGCAGAGATATCACTACATATATCCAAGGAGATCAAACAAGGAGAGTTAAGATATGTGATAACAGATAACACTTTCTGTTATAGCAAAGAGCTGGAAACAAAGCAGATGCCCGTTGATTAAGGAATGATTGAACAAATTAAAGTAATGAATGTGGGGATATGGATTAGAACCTTACCTGTGATTCCATTGGTGGAGGTAACTAACTCCCTCTACCAGGGCAGGTTGGCACCTTCTCTGAAACAAAGTTTTAGAGAATTATGTTGGCTGAGGCTTTCCACAGGCAGAGAATGCTGCCAGAATCAGATGCCAGAAACTGAGAAATGTTTAACAAGATAAATAAAATATGATACAACATGATGTTGATTTGTGATTTTTCTAAGTCAATATGCTTCCCACGTGGATCCATTTCCTTTTTGGGTTTGAGACCACTGGACCCTGGACACTGAGAGGTTAAAAGATTTGCCTGGAGTCACTCAATAAGTATGAGGTGGAATTTGAACCCAGGTCTTCCCGGCTTCAAATCTGGCAATTTATTCACTATCAAACATAGAAGACTCTTCTATAATGCACATTTTAAAAAGCCAAATTTATTCTAACATAATTGGTATATTAGGGAGCATTTTGAGCATAATATGGTGTTTCCAGGTTTCTCCTTGCTCTAGCACTTCATCAAGAAACAGGAAGACTGCAGAAATGGCACCATGTCATGATAACTCACAAGTGGCAACTCTTCTGATGCCCACTTACACAAACAAACTTCAGGTCTTTCTCAAGGTAAGGTGTCATTTTTATTGTATCTTTTCTGGTGCAGTAGGAAGTAGACTGCCCTCCCCCACCTTACCTTCTTCTACCAAGGCTTGTAGATGGAGAGGCCTCAAGTTGCTATCCACTGAGCTTTCTTGAGCAGCCCGGGATAATATATGTAAATTGCTTTGCAAATCTTAAAGCAGTATATAAATGCTAATAATAACTATTATTATTTTTATTATTACTAGTAGTAATAGTAACAGCAAGTAGTACATTCTTTTTGTTCATGATTTTGTAATTCATTAAAAAAAATTAGAAATTGCATTGGTAAACCCAATCCAATTCTCCACCCCCCAAAAAGGACATATTTCTCTTACAGAAAGTCTGATTTGGGGTGATAGGATTTCTGTTCTGATATTTTCACTGAATGACATAATTTTTATGTAATCAAAATTTCTACTTCTTCTTGTACTGCCTGACAGCTTACAAAGGTATTTGCTGGGGGGGTTGAATAGCTTACTTGATAGTAGATCCCAAGGGGATATATTTAAGTCTCCTAACCTCCCAAGCCCAGCAAGAAAACACATTTAGCCAACAGAGAGCACGGCAGTTTTATTGTTTGAACAAAGGCTTGTCAGACTTCGTCCTGATTTCATGGCACCTTTGTTAGCATCCATCTGTAGTGCTTCAGTCTTGTGCATACATCTCCTTCCTTGTCCTGGTTTCTTCGTTCCTGGTTGTACAAACTTCTAGTGAATCTCTACTGAAACAAACGAGGATGTTAAATGGTTTGTGGGTGAACCCAACCAAAAGTTAAAATGAACCTATGTCCTTGAGCCTCTGGGAATTTGAAATGTGAATGTTGCAAAAAAAGATATCCATGGAAAATTGTGCGGAATGTGTCGGTGGCTCAAGAAGGCATTCTTAGGAAAAACCCAGAGTTTCAAACCTCCTTTTAGACTCAAGAGGTATAGTATACAACCCTGTAATGCAGTAATTGCTAGGGGATAGTTTTGAAACTAAGTTTTTTGCTCATCATTGATTTATTCTAGACTTTAAGCCCAGAAATGATTATTCTAATTCAACAAGTGTTTATTGAGTATCTACTTGGATGTTTAACATCACTTATGTCAGCTACCTTTGAAATGTGGTTGGCATCATAACACATTTTGTTCAGTGCTTTTGAAAAGAGCACTAAGAAGAAAGTATTTTATATCAAATAAATCCTCAGGGGTTTGGTGTTTTTTTTTTTTTACTGTTCATTTTTTTTTTCTGCTCTTTTTTCCTTTTTGCCTTTAACCTATGTTCTCTCATCAAGAGGGGTATAAATATATAATTTCCTTGTAAGCCTGGAAGTGGGTTCTGAATTATGGACTTATCAATCCTCTCTTATAGGTCTTGGAAAAAATAGAACTCAGACAAAAAACATTGCCCTTGAATGCTCCAGTACTATTATGACCTTGTAGCTTTTCCTTTAGACATGGAATCTGACTGTCACTGATATCTTATAGTCATTTTATATGAGAAGGAATAGAGGGTCAATTCAAACTTCATAAAGCATGTCCTAATAGTCACTTGAATAAAAAACCAGATGACTGGGTTAGTAACCCACTTAGTTTGAGTGATAGTTGATTTTCAGTGCTGAAAATAGAGACAATAGCAGCCTCAAACATCAGCCTGGAAATATTGGCCAGGGCCTAACAGCCTGAAAGAACAATGAAGCCCCGTTGACTTTCAAGATTAAAACAATTTATAAAAAGGTAGGAATGTGCCCTGTGTCTTAAGCAAAGTCAGGAGAAAATGAGCAAGATTCTTCCAGGTTCGTGTAGCCTTAATAATATGTACTAACATTTCTCTCAAATTGGATGTAGGAAATTTTTCCAGGAGGTAAACTTAATTGAAAATTTCAGTGAGAATTTGTAGGAGATTAATTTTTAGCACTGGTTGAAGAAATGGCTTTGGCTATACTTTGCAATTCAGCAGCCCAAAGGAAGGTCCCTATAATGTCAGAGGGACTAGCTTGATGGCTCTTAAAGGATGGAACGGATTTATTTAATGGCCCAGAAGCACACTTATAAGTACCACACACTGGTTCTATACCCATTTCATTTAAGCAAACCATGGTTTTTGGTGCTATTGTTAACTTTTCTTCCTGAATATAGTACAACAACAGAGAACCCAGAAAACCAAAATAAGGTTGTTGGCATGCTTTCTAGAAGAAACTTTAACACCCAGCCAATCAGATTGCTTAGTTGTGAAGGGATTTCTGTCTCTGAATAGCAGAGCTGGTGTCCTGTGGCCAGTTATATCTGAAAGGACTCTTCAAAAAAAAAGTTAAGGCTCATTTTCCTAGTCTGCAAAAAAAAAATCATTAGAACAAATAGTATTTCTTAAGCACTTCCTATGTGTTCTTACAACATGAAGGTGTTCTGAGAGGTAGAAAGATGAATAAGATATGGTCCCTGTCCTCAAAGTAACAACAGTCTACTAAGGGAGATAAGAGCCAAGGTGTATTCAAACCAAGTCTTATGACAATTCAGAGGAATCATTTTGGATGAAAAGAATAGGAAAAACTTCATGATCAGGCAACACTTGAATAGGCAAAGATGAAAGGAGGGCATTCTGAACACGAGAAAGAGTCTACACTCAAGGTACCCAGGGAATCCAGGAGGCAGAGATGAGGGGGGAGAACATTCCAGGCATGGAGGGCAACCAGTAAAAATGCCTAGAGTGAGGGAGATGGAATGCTTTATTCAAGGAATAGCAAGGAGGCCAATGTCACTGGATTGAAGAGTCCTTGGGGTGGAAGTATAAGATGTAAGAAGACTGGAAATGTAGGAAGGGGCCAGGTTTTGCAGAGCTTTGAACACCAAGCAGAGGATTTTGTATTTGATCCTGGAGGTGATAGGGAGCCATTGGGATTTGTTGAGTGGAGGTGGGGATATGACATGGTGAAACTCATGCTTTAGGAAGATCACTTTGATATCTGAGTTGAGGATGGACTAGACAGGGGAGTGACATGAGGCAGGAAAATCAACCAGCAAGCTATTGAAATAGTCTAAGTGTGAGATGATGAAGGCCAGCACCTGAACAGTGGCATCGTTAGAGGGAAAAAAAGAAGAATATATGAGAGATATTATGAAGACAGTGGTGCCCTCAAGAATTATAAAAAAAGTTAGGAAGAAGGGAGGACTTGGAGAGAAGATACTGAATTAAGTTTTGGACATGTTGAGTTTAAGATGTCTATAGGACATCCAGTTTAAAATGTCCTATAGAGAGTTAGAGATGTGAGTTTGGAGGTCAGGAAACAGGTTTGGACTGGGTGAGTACATCTGCAGAGGTGATGATTGAATCTATTGGAGCTAATGAAATCAGAAAGTGAAATAGTACAAAAGAAGAAGAGAGGTGGGCCCAAAACAGAGCCTTGGGAGACACCTACCATTAGTGGTTGTGACCTTGATGAAGATCCAACAAAAAGACTGAGAAGTGGTCATCCAGTTAGGAGGAGAACCAGGAGAGAGTAGTGTCATAGAAACTTAAAGAGAAGAGTACTTCCTTACTAAGGTAAAGAGAAGAGGGTGATCAATAGTGTCAAAGGCTGCAGAGAGGTCAAGAAGAATGAGAATAGAGAAGAGGCCCTTAGATTTGGCATTTAAGGTATCATTGGTAACTTTGAAGAAGGCAATTTCAGATGAATAATGAGGTCAGAAGCCTGACTAGAGAGAGTTAAGAAGAAAGTTAAAGTAAAGGAAATGGAGGCATTGATTCTACATGGACTTCTCAAGGAATTTATCCAAAAAAAGGCAGAAATATGGAATCATAGTTAATGGGAATGGTTGGATAAGGTGAAGATTTTGTTTTATTTTGTTTGAAGGTGGGGAAGACAGACAGGTTTGTAGGAAGTAGGGAAGCAGACAACACACAGGGAGAGATTGAAGATAAATGACAAGAGATGATAGGGAAATCTGCTGGAGAAGATGGGATGAATTAAGATCAAGGATGCTTATCAATGGGTTTACCCTGGTGAGCAGAAGGATCACATCTTTGTGTGAGACAGGGTGAAAAAGGAAATAATTGTAGAAAACATTTGAGGGATGTGAGATGAGGGGGGATAGGAGAAGAGGAAGCTCTTGGTGAATAGTCCCTATTAAAGAAAAATGAGGCAAAATTCTCAGTTGAGTGGGTGGAGGGAGAGACAACCATGGAAATTTTGAAAAAGTGATGAAAAATTTGGAAAAGCCATTGCAGTGAATGGAATAGTGAATCAATTTGGGGAGGTTTGTTTGTCACAGTGAGGGCCTAGTTGAGATTACACAACATGAATTTGTAGTAGACTCAATGAGCATAGTTTTGTAATTTTCTCCAGCTTTGTTCAATAGCGTGTGAATCAGGGTGAAAGCAGAGGATCCACAATTAAAGCTCAGTAGGGAAAGAATGAGTAATAGGATAAGGGGGCAAGGTACTTAAGAGAGGATGGTTTTTCAGTTGAACTGGTTTATTAATGGGTCAAGATGAGAAAGAAAGGAGAGTAGAACTAGCTTAAGATAGCTAGGTAGTCAGTGGGATAGAGTGCCAGGCCTGGGGTCAACAAGTCCTGAGTTCGAATCTGGCCTCAGACACTTACTAGCTGTGTGACCCTGGAAAAGTCACTTAACCTCTGTTTTCCTTAGACCACTGGAGAAGGAAATGGTGACCACTGCCATATCTTTGCCAAGGAAACCCACAGACAGTATTGACTGCTCTGGTCTATGGGGTCACAAAGAGTCACATATGGCTGAATGACCAAATAGCAGCAAATAGCCCATTCAAAGATTGTGACCTGGAAAACAGCTGAGTGGTGGAAAGATTGGAAATACCAGTCAGGATGAAAAACAGGGTTAGGCATTACAATGTAGAATGAGAGGTAGCATGCTAACAGATTGTGATCAGACGAGGGAATTTCAGAATTCGTGAACATGAAGTGAAAGAGGTTATATATAGTAGCAAAATCAAGGACATGACCATCTCTGTGTGTAGTTGAGGTGGGTGGAGGACTTAGTCATAGGAAACAAGTACATTGAGGAATTAGGACATTAGATTGCTTGAGAGAACATCAATATGTATATTGAAGTCCCCAGTATGAGGGCAGAAGTTGGGCAATAGAGGACTGTAAGCCATATACTAAATTCATTGAGGAAGGATAGATTAGAATCAATAGCTACTAGAATCTTGATTGGTTTGTAAACATAGATTGAGTGAAGATTAAAGGAAAAGAGGTTGCTGATTAAGAGTAGTAAAGGGAGATTTTGGAAGTGGCAATGGGGATCAAGGAGTATTCCAATGTCCCCATCAAGATCAGCAAACTGGGAATATGAGTAAACTTACAACCAGTGCTAGAAAATGTGGCCAGGGAAATTGTCATCAAGAGGGAGCCAAGTCTCAGTGACTATAAGAAGATGGAAGGAAAAGGCTTAAAATGAAAGCAAGTGTGTTACCTCTGGAGTAGGCATTCCAGAGAGTACAATAGAAGGGATGAGTAGCCTTAGAGTGGGGCAGCAGGGCAGGTGGGATGGGGAGGAATCAAGCTTCTAGATTCCATCTTCACATCATCTTTCATATCAGTTTTTCATATCAGTCTTCTCCTTCATTTTGACTGCCACCATACAAGTTCAGGGTCATATTAACACTGGATTATTGAAGTAGCCTCCCCTTATAGATCTTCTTACTTTTTTCCTACCCAACAATCAAACCATACTTAACATTTTTACCAGAAAAATATTTCTTACTTAATCATTTTTTATGTGATTTCTCTACTCAAAAGTCTTCAGTGGTCCCCTATCATCTCATAAGAAAGTATTCTTCCTAGCACTCAAAGACATCACCAAAATGCTGCCAACTTCTTATAGAGATTGCTCTCTTTCCCATGCTCTATCTATGGTCTAACCAAACTGGACAGATCCCTTTCCTGTCCTCACTCCCTCTCCAACCCTCCTCCCTAAATATATCATGTTCTTACGTTCCCATGCCTTTTCTTCTCTGTACCCTAAACCTACAGTGCATTTCCTCTGCATCTTTGGTTGTTGAACTCCTATTCAGACCTTCAAGCACAACTCAAACATTACCTTCTCCATGAAGCTTTTCATATCTCTTAACTGATAAGAACCTTTCTCCTTAGAGCTCATAAAGCACATTGTTTTATCATCTTTAATGTATGAACCTTGGTGGTGTCAATGTGATTAAAGATATTCCCCAACTATTTAATAGGCCTCAGGTGGAGCTAGTTAAAGGAAGCTTGATTAGGGGAAGCTTGTTTGTAGGCAGGCCCACACCCTTTTGCTAACTAGATGTTAAAGCCCCAGGCCCACGCCCCTGTGCTAATTAGGTATGAAGCTCTCAGGCCCTAAGAAGGGTATATATATCCTGAGGGTAGTCATTAAGAAAAAATGAGAGAGAACTGGAAAGGCCGAGAGAAAGGACTACAGAAACACAGAGACAGAGAACTAGAAGAGATGGAGAGACAGAGAGAGAACTAGAAGGGCTGAGAGAGAGAGAGAGAGAGAGAGAGAGAGAGAGACACGGAGAGACACAGAGACACAGAGACACAAAGAGACACAGAGACACAGAGAGAGAGAACTGCAAGGGCTCTAAGAATTGTAAGGGCTTTCAGAACTGCAAGCTCTCAGAACTAAAGGAGAGGATGCAGGCAAGCAGACAGTTAGGATTCCTGAGTGAGTGTTAACAGGAAGGCCCTAACAGAGAGGAAGGTTACAGATGCCTTGGCTCCTTGCTGTTACATTGAAGTGGACTTACTGGTTTTGGGATACAATTCTTTGTATGTTGAATTGGAATGATTGGTTTTGGGACTTGATCCTCTGGTGTCTGAATAAATGTTTTACTTCTG
Source organism: Trichosurus vulpecula (assembly GCF_011100635.1). Taxonomy (NCBI): domain Eukaryota; kingdom Metazoa; phylum Chordata; class Mammalia; order Diprotodontia; family Phalangeridae; genus Trichosurus; species Trichosurus vulpecula. Next base: position 336,525,303 of record NC_050576.1, on the reverse strand, counting down.
TCTTCTATACAGACAGTCTCTTATATTTTGCAATTCCAAACTATGTAGGCATATTCATGGTCACCATCAATATGGTGAATCTTGCCTTACTAATACAACCTTATGTCATATGGTTATTTTTTATTGGTGTTTTATCCTCCTTTTAGATTGAAAGCTCCATGAGGGCAGGAACTATACCTTATTCTGTATCTCCTAGCACCTTTGTTCAATACTATACACCTAGTATGTGCTTCAGAGATGTTTGTTGTACTTTGTACATTCAGAGAAGTAAAAAAAAGGAAACAAAGCAAATTCTGTGCACAAATCTGTGGGAGATATTTAAATAAGGTAGATTTTTCATTCAGCACCCTTCCATTTTATTCTCCATTTCTCTTCAAGTTCATTTTCCCCCCTTTCCCCATTTTCATGTTCTTGTCCTGATTACTTCTGCAGTAGCTCTGCATGCTACATTTGTTACTGGACATCTTGAATTTTACTTAAGATGCATTTGCTCTTTTAAATTACTTAGCTTTAAAGTTTCCAGATGAATTTCACTAATTTGGTTGTCAAATTATTGAATGTCATTGCTATTACAGTTGTTGCTGTCTGTGCTGTTTTGAAAGGCAAAGGAACTTTGCTGTGACTCCTAGTTTCTTTTTTTTTGCTATCATGGAAAATTCTCACATGTCATCACTAATATAGGGAAAAGACATTGGAGACAAAAAAGAGCACAGTAGAGAATCCCACCTCCCTTGTCTGAACCAGCGTAGTCTCTCCACTGATCCATGTTATTAGTGACAGGAGTACCTCTCCAGACTGAATTGGACTGGGACCAAACATTTTTATGTAGCCAACTGAAATTATAAGAAAATAACATTATTTCCCAAAGAATAGGTTAAGTGGAATGCCTTAAACTGCTCTGCATTCCAGTATTTAAGACTCCAGCTTTAGGAAGTTAGGTGTAGAGCTTTAACTAGGAATTTTTGTACCTGGGCAAGTAAACCAAAAAAAAAATGCCCAGGAAAACACTCTTATTTAGTGACAAGAGGTTTAGACACCACCCAAAAGGGATAGAAAGTAGTCCCAGGATGCTACCCTTCATTGGGGTATGGAAGTTGGGAGAAGGGAGGAAAACCCTCATAAATCCCGAGGCTGTTGTTTGGGAAACCACTCCTACATTTCTCCTCTCTTTCCCCCACTCCCATCCCATTTGGTCTTCTTGGAGTTCCCTCCCTCTTAACCTCCCCAAGGGGAACCATACAGGCTGAAAACTCCCAGACCTGGGGAAGCATTTCCCCCTTCCAGGGGGATCCTAGACCCTCTCACCCATGGGCCTGAAGACAATTTACAGACAACCTATAGCTAGGAAAGGACTCTCTTTCAAACAGGTCCTGAGGCTAAGGGCTATAGGGAAATTTTGATGCTATCTTCTTTCCCTAGTCTTGCTCAGCCTAAAAGATCATCTTCCCCTTTTAGAGATCTAAAAAGGTTTCAGGAGGAAGGAGGAAGACGGGGAGGGGAGCGTTGGGGGGGGGGGGGGCCTCAGAGTGGAGTGGTGATGATGTTCCCCAGTTTGTATCTGGGCAGCCTCAAATCTCTGCTGCCCTCCCTTTGCAGGCATAAAATGCTAGAAGGCAATCAATTAACGGGCATTTTTAAGTGCTTACTATAGGCCAGATAGGGGCAACTGGGTGGCACAGTGGATAAAATGTCAGGTCCGGATTCAGGAAGACACATCTTCTTCAGTTCAAATGCAGCTTCAGACACTTACTAGCTGTGTGACCCTGGACAAATCACTTAACCCTGTTTACCTCAGTTTCCTCATCTGCAAAATGAGCTGGAGAAGGAAATGACAAACTACTCCAGTATCTTTCCCAAGAAAATTCCAAATAGAGTCACAAGGAATGGGACACGACTGAAAAATGACTAAACTTGATATGTCAGGCATAGTATTAAGTACTAGGGATATAAAGAAAGGCAAAAGCACAGTCCCTGTCCCCAAGGGACTCTTATTCTAATGGTGGAGACAACGCGAAAATAAGTAGATATAGAAAATAATTAGATATATAGATATAATACCATATTTTCCCATGTCTAAGATGCACCTTAATTTTGGGGCCCGAAATTTGAAAAAAAAATGTATTACATAAAGTCGTTGAACTCAAGTTTTATTCATCTGCTCATAGCTTTCAGTCATCTTTTGGGCAAGTCTGCTGCATGTACGCATGCTTAGTCCATTCCATTTCATGAACCTGAAGCACCAATTATGTTCTTCTTTGAAATCAGTAACTTCTTTTTCATCAGCAATTCTTCTTGCTTCATGCTGAACCTTCTTTGTGGACACAGGAATTCCAATTGCCCTTTGCTCTTCAATCCATATCTTCAATTCCCTCTCTAAATCAGGCTATTTTGCTGACTTGCCTCTCATGGCCTTCTTCTGCTGTCGCACTTTCAGTAGGGTTTCTTCTTCCCGTAGCCAGTCTTGGTTGTTTTCTCAGTTTGAGGAGGACCAAGCTTACATTCAGCAGCATAATTTCCATTCACTTTTGCAAACTGGATCACTTTTAACTTGAATTCAGCACTGTACGAAAATCTTTTCTGAGCTATTTCTGGGCAGAACGTGGCAAAACGTAAACTAATATACTGGTAACAAATGTGAAACAATGAGTGCAAAGACCACAAGCACAAAAAAGCAGGAAATGCAAGTAAAAAAATCTACAACAATGAGTGCAAAAACAAGTGGCAAAAAGCAGGAAACACAAGTAAAAAAATCTACAACCACTGTATAAGACGCACTCAGTTTTTAGACCCCGAATTTTTAAAAAAAGAGTGTGTCTTAGACATGGGGAAATATGGTAATTAGATACAGCTATATTAGAAAATAATTAGATATAGATATATAGATACTGTGGATATAGTATAAATGGAAAGTATTCCAGAGGGAAGCAACCAGCATTGGTGGGGAACATGCAAGAAGTCTTGAGAAGGTGGCATTTAAGCTGTATCTTGAAAGAAAACCAGGGAATCCAGGAGGTATAGAATAAAACAGAAGGGAGAGTGCTGTGGGCATGGAAGACAGCCAGAGAACATGCACTGGGTTGAGAGATAAAGTGTTATATGTGAGGACTGAGAAAGAGGCATAAGATTTGACAATTAGAAAATCATTTGTGACTTTGGAGAGAGCCAGTTTCAGTAGAATGATGAGTTTGGAAACTGATTTGCAGAGAGACCTACTCCTAAAAGAGCCAGAGGAGAGGAAGAAGAGGCACAGATTGTAGATGGCTTTCTCCAGGAATTTCACTGAGATGGGGAGAAGTATAGGATGTTAGTTAGCAGGGATGGTAGGATCAAGTGAGGGCTTTTTAAAGATGCCAGAGATTTGGGCATGTTTGTACACACTGGGAGAGAAGCCATTAGATAGGGAGAGACTGCAGATTAGGGAAATAGTGGGGACAGTCGATGGGAAGATCTACTGGAGAAGACTAGAGGGAATGAGATCAAGGATTAATCTAGAAGGGCTGTCTTTGGCAAGGATAAGAGCCACCTCTTCATGAGAGACAGGGCTGAAGGGGGACATGGTGGCAGAAGGCATCCATCTGAATGATATGAGATGAGAAGGGAAGAAGAAGCTCTCACCAAATAGCTTCAGTGTTTTCAATGAGGGGAGGTGCTCAAGTGGCAGGATGAGGAGAAGGCATGCCATGACTGGCTTGAAAAGGGATGAATAGGTTTGGAATAGGTATTGTGGTGAGTGAGAAAGTGAGCCCATTATGAAAGTGTAAAGCTCAGTCCTGAAGTAACATTGTTGTTGGCTCAGAGATGACTAGGTCACTGGGCCATGGTCAGGGTCAAAGCTTCCTCCCAGCACTTAGGCCAAGGCCAGCAAGGATTCCACTCTACCGTATCTGAGTCAAGAGTCTTCTCCTACCCTCACTCTCACAGTCTTTTCACTACTTCTATTCCACCCCCCAGAACCAACCCCCACATTCTTCTTAAATGCTATTAGTAGACCCCTAATTTCCCTACACTGGGACCAACCTACCTGAGTAAAAGTCCCTGTTATAACTCTCAATTCCTCTCCCCCACTCTCAAGTCTGTATGACAAACACCTCCTACTTTTCGTTCTAAACTGCGTAAACTAGAAAAGCTACTTTCTACCTTTAAAAAATTGGAATTGAGGCTTAAAGCGGCTCCTTCAGTTTATAGGTCTGTAGGTACAGGGATAGAGATTGGGCCTATCACATCATCGGTATAGAGGACTCCCAGATGAGGAAAATCCCTCTACCAATGCAAGTTAGCACCTTCTCTGCCACTAACAGCCTTAAATGAGCTGTCTCTTGCAAGAGGTTAAGTGACTTTCTGTGTTAGAAGGCTAGTAAAGTGTCTGAGACAGGGTTTAAAAGCAAGTATTCCTAGTTCCAAGTCTAGTACTCTATCTACCATTCCACCCAGCTTCCATTTATGCAGCCCTTTGAAAATGGTTAGTATAACTTTCATCCAATATTTACTGAGTTTTTACAATGTGGGGCACAATATCTAATCCACCTGAGACAAGATATCCAAGACAAGAATTTATTTTTCCAAGGTGCTTAGGGGTGCTGTGACAATGAGAAACAGGAAAAATCATCAGATTTCTAGGAGTTCCCTTGTTTTCCCACTAGTGGACAGAGGAATGTTCCCTGCTATCTTGGGAATATGGTAGTCTGGGATAGAAATGGTTAACAGTCAGTGAGAAAATTTGATTGCAAGTAGGACCCTGCGTGAATCCCACAAGAAAGAAAGAGCCTCAGGCTGATTTGTTAGTTAGTATGTACCAGATGTTGTGGTTTTGGTGTTTTGTTTATTTGGTGAGTGAATTATAGTCCTCATAAGAACTTTTCTATCCCAGCTGGTAGAATCATGGTTACCTTTCTGTCAATAAGAAAAAATAGCATTAAGGGCAGGAAGTCTTAAAAGGCTGATAGCAACTCTTCAGATCTAAATGCACATAATGGGGATGTAATTAATGTGCTTGGAACCCTAAGCCTAAGTTTGTTTGGAAAAGTTGGCCTACATTAGGTAATTTAAGATGTGAGATCTCCGTGTAACAATCATCAAACGAATCTCACAGCTCTGTTTAAGCTGGCTTCTCAAAAAGGCAAAGAGGAGAAAAAACAGGAAATTTTAAAGAGGAAGCACTTTACAACAAGATCATTTCCTCTGCATTATTTCACTCAGTCACAAGATGGTGGCAGCTTGGCAATTCTCAACTGTGGAAAAATAAGATTTGTTTGTTAACAACCTTTGGCTTTTGACTCACCACCAAGAGCATCCTATATTCCTTGAGGCCAAGAGCAACTCTCAATTTGTTAAAGGTTTAATAGGAATTTAATGCCTGGAAGCAAATAGCAAATCCAACCCAGTGCGTCTTGTTCATGAAGTGCCCGTGGGTAGAAATAAAGTGTCATGGTAGTATAGAGAGCTGTATTTGAAGTTAGTAACATTCACCTCAGCTACTTCCCACTTCTTGGCCATGGGCAAGTCACTTAATATCTCTCAGATTCCTCTTCTGTAAAATGGAGTTAACGATAATACCTGTCTCACCGAGTTGTTATGAGATTCAATTAAGATTGTGTAAATAAAGTGCTTTGCCAATCTTAAAGCACTAATAAATGTTAGCTATTATTGTTAATAAATAGTATGATCCATTTTAATCAAAGAAGGATCCCTGGACCATTTTTAGCTCTCTGAATTTGGGATTGGAGCCATGCTCAAGACTCTCTAACTTTGTTGTTGACTTAATAGTCAATCAATAACTATATGTAAATTGCTGATGTGGGAGAGACCTCTAGGAAAAAGAAATGGAAAGGAGGAGTAAGCTGTCTTGCATAGAGTAAGTCATCAATCAGTATGTGATGACTACATTATCATTAGGGAAGTCAGAAGGCTAAGGCATTGGAAAGGAAATAGAAGTTATTTGGAAAGGTTAGCTTAGTAAGAAATTTAGAGAAAAAGAAAGGAATGAGAAGAATTCAGATAGAAAGAGGAACATATAGGGAGAGGCTAATTTGAAACTATAAAATGAAAGGACTTGGACTAGAATTGTTGGCATTAGGTTTCGAGCTGAACTGCAACAAAATTTCATTGATTTGAACCCTACTGATTAAGGATTATAAATTGTTTAGCTATAATGTACAGGATTGTTTTAAAATGAAAAGATTTTAAAAAAATATTCCTGAGTGATATCTAGTTCTGTCATATGTTATTACATGATCTAGGCCTATTGCAAATTGTAACTTCTTGCATTAACTAATTAATTTTAATTATTTGTATCCATATATATGCATATATATGTATGTATCCATTTATAATATGCAAAGTTCTGAAAATGAATAAAATTACATCTCTTTATAATTTTCCTACAATTAGTACTTTACACTAAGCACTTCAGGTCTCTCAGTTCTGAATTAGTGAAGTACAGTAAATACACTGGCCTTTTTTTTTTTTTAGAGATTTAGTCTGTATTTCCACAGTCATAAAAAACAAAATTTATTTTTTAAAGGTGACATAAAATTCAGTTTTCTCTGAAGACATTATCTCTGACTCACCCTTTTTGGTGTATCATTACATTAACTTTGTGCCCCATTCATCCTAATGACCAGATAGTGATTTGAACTTGCTTTTATTACATTTTTGGAAATCTTATAGTTCATGATATTTGTTTTGCTCTCCCATAGTTACTGGATTTCTGAGGTCAGGCAATTAAAGTCAGCAATGCCTGAATACACAGTGGGTGCTCTTCTTTCTGACTCTCATCCCCTGCTCCAACTGAAGGAAGGAAATAAAAATGGAGCATTCTTGCCTTATAACCATTTGACCAAATGGACTATCATGAAAAACTTCACCTCTTCTGTCTCAGCCCCCACAGTTTCCTAAAGTCTATTATATCTATTCAAAAACTAGGAATATCACAAAGCAGAAATTTTATTACATTTGTGATATCTCTATTTTTAAATAACAGCATTGTGTTTTTAAAGTGTTCAAGAGGACATCAATCTGGAATAAGGAATTAATACTTCTGTATTTCAAAAAATCATGACTTTGTTAATAGTCTTTGTGACCTACCCCACTCATGGCAAATTAAATAATCTCATTGCACTTTAACAAATGGACTTCACGTATACATATATGTGTGTATGTGTGTAGATATATATAAACACATATGTGTGTATATTTATTTCCATGTGTGTGTGTGTGTGTGTGTGTGTGTGTGTAACTGTGATTCTAACTTCTGGTGATAAACCTCTTTAAAATGAACTAGGTTCATCCTCCAAAAATAGTTTTGCTTTAGACTTATACTCAAAATCTTTCTAGTTTGGTAGGAAATCCCAGTGATTATCTCCTGTTCTTATACATACTTCTCCAGAACCCAAGACCTTTTCTAGGTGTTGAGGAACTGAACTTTAGAAGAGCAAGGAAAAATTTTTTCTTTCCTTCTTCCTTTTTTTTCTTCCCAGATCTTTGAAGTTTTAAAAACTTTTGAAATGATGTAACTTTAAATCTCTTTTTATTTGCATTATAAAATGGGAGACTATTAAATCAGGTATAAATACATTAGGAGCTAGGTTGCTAATTAACATCTTTTTGGATGTGCAGAGATAACCAAGCATACAAAAAGTTAAACAAGTTTGACTTTAATTTAATTATGGAGAAGACTAATTTAATCAGATATTTATCAGATTTCCCCCATGGATTCTTGTTGAAGCAGCAACCTTAATATTGTTTTCTTTAATATTCACTAGAGTGAAATATGTGTTTAGGGGATTCATTCATAACTTTCATAAGCTATATAGTCTACCTAAGCCATGTTCCCACCCACCCATCCCCCAATCCCAGACATTCTTATCCACCAAGACGGTAAAATCCTGGATAATAACTGTGCTATGTGATGTGGATGCCAATGTATTTGGTTGGCTGCTCCCATTTTGACCAGCTAGTGTTGAGATTGCATTTCCACTAATTGCCTATCTGATTTTTCAGAGAATCCCCTAATGATCCTGGCAAGATGAGGGAAACTGGAGAATACATTGACAGGTATACACAAAGGTGTCAGGAAACTGTGATGTCAAATTAAGAAGAATATTTAGTGCCTTCCATAGAAAACTTTATTTAAATCCATTCTCTTAATGAAAAGTCCCCCTTTCCCCACCAGGATGTTCTCCTCTGACTTAGAAATATAAAAGGGACACTATTCAAAATATATAGCCATTTTGTCTCTGGTGTTTACATATGCTCTGACACTTTCATATCATTCCTAGCAAAGCTGATGCCTTGACTTTACTATGTATTTCATAGCACTTTTTATTTCTTGGCACAGAAATCATTCAACTCTTTGGAATTTGGAGCTTAATCATCATTTCAGGTTTTAAGTTTAGCTGTTACTGTGGATCATTCATAATCCACTCATCCCTCCTCTTCCCTTTTTAAAGTGCTCCTTAAATATTTTATAGACCATCTCTTCCCCTTGCTTTGACATGTGAAGGTCTCCAATGAAATCACAAGAAATGCTGCTGTTGATTTTGGTGTTATATTTCTGCCAAAAAAAAGTTAAGCTAAGCCCTTTTGTAATATTAAAATGAATGACATTAACTTTTACTTCATTTAAGTCAGGGGTTTGTGACACCCTATTTAACCAGGGATTTGTGAATTTGTTTCAAGATATATTGATAACTATTAAAATATAATTGATTTCCTTGGTAAATCTACATGTTTTATGCTATGCATTTAAAAGCATTTTATTTTATGCGTTTAAATCTTTATTCCCATAGGCTTCACCAGATTGTCAAAGGGGTCCATGACATATAAAAAGATTAGGAATCCCTGAATTTTAAGTAGATTAAAATAGGAACTGAGGGAATGAATGAAAAACTGAAGAAGAAAATTAATGAAATTTAGTAAGCTCTTACTGTATGCCAGGAATTTACCATATTCTCTACTTTGGTCTTGCCTTCTAATAGCACATTGAAAGTGAGAATGGAAGGAAGACTCGGAGTGTGGCAATGTCTATGAAAATGATCACAGGAAGAAATATGTGAAAATTTGACCTTGATCATTTTGCAAATTATTTCAAAATTTTTGTGAGGTAAAGGAAATACTTTTTAAGCATGTACTTGAGTATCTAATACAGATTAATGTGTGCTACAGTGGAAAAGAAATAAAGTTGCTAAGAACAACAAATAGTGGTTAGCAGAATCTAATAGCTTTTCCCAGCTCCCATAACGTCAGTAACCACCCCATAGCCTGTAGTCATTGATTTACATTTCACTCTATGAATGTGTGCACATTTTAGAAGGCTTGGTGTGCTATAGATGGCTTATTTTCTCACTTTTGAGGGGAGGAGGAAGAAAGTCCCAGTAAATTGCTACACAATCACTGTAAACATTTCTTTTGAAAGGAGAGACAGTGTTTCAAAGGTTGAGGTATAATTTTCCCTTGGTTTATTGTATGACTGAAATACATTGCTCTGAATGGTATCTGGAATCTATAGCTGTTACACCTGTCTATCTGCTGTACTCTAGGTTTGAGATAAATAGGAGCCTCAGGCAGACCAAGAAAATCCCAGGACACATTAGTTAAGCAACAACAGCAAATCACAGTTTCTTATACTCTTTCCCTACTCTCCTCCCTTCCCCCATCCGCTTCCCCCATTCTCCCTGTTTGCTATGGAATAGCAGCTGTGCTCAACCCAGTGAATTTCAATAAGATATGGCAGATGTTGGAGAGACCCCTGTTAATAACAAACAACAAGAAAATATTAAAAATCACCAAGGATCTCTGCAATACAAAATAGCACCCGGAATTTTCTGTCTAGTTCCAGTCTAATAACTACCTACAGGTCAACTAAGAAGAGCTCAATAAAAAAATGAAAGGGTGCAGTCCTTCCTTCTCTTCAAGAATAATAAAAAGAATTGGCTTCCCTAAAGTTAGGGCTTTATCTTAGGGGGATTAGCTTGGCTCGACTAATCTACCAGCAATTACCAAGTCCTATCAACAGTCTGTTATCAGTAGCAACAATCACTATCGACAGTAACAATTATGATCATAACTAGCACTTATATAGGATTTTAAGGTTCCCAAAGTAATTCACATATTATCCCACTTGATCTTCCCAATAACCCGGTGAGGTAGGTATCCCCATTTTACAGATGAGGAAACAGACATAAAAAGGTAAATGACCTACCCAGAGTCACACAGCTGGTCAAACATCTGAGGCAAGATCTGACAAACAACAGTTGTTTCTACAGAAAGTTTTTAAGACTGTTTACACACTGATGCTCAAGAGTATGGCCTGGAGGTTTGGGAAAGAAAGCTGACCTTAGGGCAGCTCCCATTATTGTTAATGAGCTCTAATTGCGAGCCTGGTGAATTCCCAGGACCCACCCAGAAAACCTTGCCAAAGGCCCTCCCTTACATACTCCAGACAGGAAGTTGAGTCAAGGGTGAAAAGGGTGACATTCTGCTTTTAATCCTCTCTGTGGTTGTTCTTAACAGTCAAGCCTTCTTGGTATGTTGTTTGTGACTTGAGCCATAGACCTGTCTGAGATGTCCCAACCCCTGCCTTCATGCCCCTTTACGAAAGTTTGGAGGTGTTACGGTCCATATGGAAATAATATTGCAAGAAAATGCTTATTAGTGCTGGACAATGAACATTTGTTGGATTGGATTAAAGGCAACTGGAAGAGAAAGTCTTAACATTTTCCTCCATCCTGGAAGGAATAGTAACGGCATCCATAGGTTTCACTGTTTCACTGCCTACCTTATAGAAAATTGTAAGGATCAAATCAAATTAAATAATAGGCATAAAGTACTTTGCAAACCTTAAATTTTAGTTTCCTTCAAAACAGCCCAGTTATCACCTTTTATATGAAGACTGTCCTGATTCCACCAGGTACTAATATCTGTCCCCATCAAAATGAACTTCTGTTTATTGTGTATATATTTTCTGTTTAACTCCACCAAATGTAAGCCCCTTTGAGGGAAGGTATTGTTTAGATTTTCTTTTTGTATCTCCATCCCACCACTGGGCTTAAATTCTTGTTAATTGACCAATAGATCAAAGAGCTATACAAATGATTATCATTCTCCTATTTACTTTTGATATTTGACTTATCAGAAAATGGAAAGATAAAGCTTTCAGTGGTATAAATCTCTTTGGAAAGAAGTATTTTACATAAGAGATTTTCAACCCAGAGGAAAACTAACCTATGGATTTAAGGTGGAGCTTTAAATCAAAGTAAAAGCCTAGAGCTATTGACCATTAACATTAGGGCACATTTTTCTTCTGAGTAATCTAAAATAGATTCAGGAAGCAAATTTGATTTTTTTTTCCTTTTAAGCTGCTTTGGCAAAGTATATATTATTGAAGGTGCAGTTTTTTTCCCTAAAATTAAAGGATGATATATTATAGTCACCTCTAAACATAACATGATATAATGTTGTGAGTTATAATTAATAATGTTAACATAGAGTTTTTCTTGCACTTTTATTAAGAGAGATCTAACGTCACACATGCAGGAAAGAATCCTAAGAAACAGACTGACAACATCCTTGCATCTGAGAAGCATGCATGTTTCAAGTTTCTGGGCTCTGCTAATAGACATTTTTAGATCTAGACTTCCAGTGGTTGCAATCCCAATGACACTACTCCTGCATATGATATTGTCAAGGTCAGGGAACCATATGTTGAGGTTTAAGGGTGCTTGGGACCTCAAAATACCAACACGCCAGGTCCTGCTCGAATGAATTTGACTCAAGCCTTCTTCAGCCAAAGAAAAACAAAATTTATTAAAGATTTGCCATATTGGGTAGAGTCTTAAGAAATCTCATGATTTGTGATGCTCATATTGACAAGCAGGCCAGATCAATTTGACTGAGACTGAGACTAATCTAGATAGAATCTGAGCACCATCATAGAGGCAAGATGAGACTTATATACAGAAAGACTGTGGGAGGGATCTAGAGTGGTCAAGTAGTCTAGGGTGATGGGAGCAGGGGTTTAGGGAGGGTCTTGATGGGACTGGGGTGAGGGGCAGGGTGGGGGGTAGTAGGGGGAGAAAGACTGAGGTGAGGTCAGACTCTAGGAATGGGAATAAGGGTGGGAAATAACAGAAGGCTACCTGGAGATGACAGACAATGGAGAGCTAGAGTAACAGACTTGGGTATAAATATTTTGATAGGATCAAGGGTAGAAATGGGCTGGAGGCAATCTGGAGATAATCAAACAATGGAGGGCTAGGCTAGGTTATTTGGGCATGAAAAGCCAGATCAAGTGGGAAGAATTCAGGGAGAACTCAAGTGAGTTCCCAAAGTCTATATCCCATCAGTATCAGTAACCTATACCCATCATTATGACTACCAGTGGGAGCAATATGGGCCACCAATTTCTAACCTGTCTCATACGGAGCTGTTGAAATTTAGGGGTGCTGGGACCCTGAAATAGCAATTGTGGTCCTGAAGAGGTTTAAGGTTGAGGGGTGCTGGACACCCCAAAATATTGACGCACCGGGTCCTGCCGAAAGAATTCGACTCAAGCCTTCTCAGCCAAGGGAAAAGACAAAGTTTATTAGGGATTCACCACAATGGGCTGTCTTAAGAAATCCCCCCCTTTGTGACGGCTGTTTCCACAAGCGGGCCAGATTCAAACTACTGAATTAGATTGAATCTGAGCACCTTCATCGAGGCAAGACGGAGATTATATACACAAAGATTGTAGGAGGGATTGAGGGGTGGTCTGGGGTGACTAGAGGAAGGGTTTAGGGAGGGTCTTGAGGGGAAGTCCAAGGAGGGCAAGGTGAGGTAATGGGATTAAGGGTGGGAAGTAGCTGAACAACAAAGGGCAACAAAGGGCAACAAAGGGCGAGGCTAGGTAGAGATTTGGGCCTAATGATAATGTGAGGCTTGTGGCCTTAGGGGAAGGCCAGATCTAATTGGAAGATTCAGGACGGTTCAAGGGGGCTCCCAGAGACTGTATTCCAGATTCAAGGGGGTTCCCAGAGACTGGGCCCTCATCAGTCCTGCCCAAATGAATTCATCCCAAGCCTTCTTCCAGCCAAAGACAAGGTAGGGGGGTGAGATTCTAAAAATCTGCCATATTGGCCAGATTCTTAAGGAATGTAAGCATTGGCTAGACTCTTAAGGAATCTGAGCACTTTAATGGAGCCAAGATGGATCTTTTATACAGGAAGACTAGGAATAAAGAAGGGATCTAGATGTAATTAAGGAGTGATGGTCAATGGACAATGAAAGGACACTTAATTAACTGGGAAGGGCCCATTGCCCCAGGCAAACCCCAGAGACCTGGGTCATGTGGGGAAGTCTAAGGATTTTCCTTTTTGGGGTTCAGATCCCAAAGACATGGTCTTTGCCATTTAGGGGTTCAGATCCCATCCCCATCGGAACTCAAATATATACATTTCACCAGACTGAATCACTGTCAGCTCCAAATACCTGCTCTCTCTTGACCCAAGGATTCCAATATTAGGAAAATGGTATCATAGATTTTGAGCTGGAAGGGACCCCTGATGTCATCAGATCTGATCTTCACCTTTCCCAGACAAGGAAAATGAGATTCAGGGAGGTTGTGACTTGTCCAAGATTAAACAGATAGCTAACAGTAGAATCAGTATTCAAATCCAGGTCTTCTATCCTTAATCCCAGGCTTTTCTTAATACCTCATACTGCTTTCATTCATGTTTTCATTTTTAAATTGGAAAGTTCACAACCTGGTAAATCTTTATTTGTATCTATATCCATATCACTATCTCTATATCTGATGGGGTACAGGCTCTGGGAACCCCCTTGAACTCTCCTTGTATCTTTCCACTTGATCTGGTGTTCGCCTGAGGCCATAAGCCTTTCGCCATGTCTATGCCTAAATCTCTGTTGCCTTTAACCTAGCCTAGCCCTCCATAGTCTGTTATCTTTGAATGCCTTGGGGTACTTCCTACCCTTGATCCTATCAAAACTCCATTCTCTTGGTTCCTGGCTTCTAGTCACTCCAATCTACTGGCCACTCCCATCAAGACCCTCCCTAAAACCCCTCCTGTAGTCACCCCAGATTACTTGGCCACCCCTAGATCCCTCCCACAGTCTTTCTGTATATGAGATCCATCTTGTTTCCATTAAAGTGCTCAGATTCAATCCGGCCCACTTGCCAACACAAGGGTCACAAATGCTCAGATTCCTTAATTCTAGCCAATGCAGAGATTTCTTAAGAGTCTGGCCAATATGGCAGATTCTTAATAAACTCTGTTTTTCCTTTGGCTGAAAGAATGGTTGGGTTGAATTCATTCAGGCAGCCCAGCGTGTCACTGTTTTGGGGTCCTAGAACCCCTAAACCTCAACAAATCCACTTCTCTCCTCTCTCCCCCTCTCTCCCAAAATGTGGTGATTAGGTCCCTAGCCATGCTGGCTCAGAACATTTTCACAAAAGAGCAATAAATGATGCCCATTCCTCTGTTACTGCTGTCCCCCATTTAGAAGATATCTCTGGCAGATGGCAATAGTAACTCACTGAAGAAGCCATAAATAGCAACTTTAGAAGTAAAGTGAATACCTACTGAGATAGGGTAGAGCAACACCTCTAAGGGAAAACCCAGAATTGTTACCAAGGGGACTGTGAAAGCCATAGCCAAGGAATAGCAAGGCACAAATGGTTATGAGAGCTAGACCAATGAAAAGTGTTCATCAGTAAAGTATAATGAATCCTTTCTAACAAAAGAGCTGAAAAGGTGTTGATTAGTCCCCTAGGCATGTTGGCCAAGAGTGATCTCAACAAAAATCATTGGTACTTCTTCCATATTTCTGTCACAGCACCCACACCTCCGCTAAGAAGCTATGTCAGTTGCCTTTTCTAGGCACAGGTTGATGGAAAAGCAGGAGTCCATAACTTTGTAAGGACCCTAGAGAAGCAGCATCAAGGTAAGCTCTAGGAATTTACAAAGGGAGCTGTCAGAGGAGGAATTGATAAACAACAAGGCATAGCAAGTTACCACAAGTTAGAGGAGTGGGAGCTGTTCTAGCCATAATAAGACACTTTCTCACCTCACAATGAGTATTCTGAGGGAGTGTAGCCTACCAGTATGGGGATCTATGGGATATCATTCCCTTTTATATATGAAGGGTTGTAAAAGGGTACTATTGTTTCATTTTCTATGTTATTTACTTTGGTACTCTGTCCTAATTAAATGCTTTGCAAATTTGATTTATGTTTTCTGTCTGGTCTACATGTATAGGACAGAGGGCTAGTAGAACCCTTTTTTGCATACTTATGATTATCTCAAACATCTCCAACACAGAAACTGGGGAAGCAATAGGTTCCTGAGTTATGTAGGAACCTTGCAAACTGTGTTCTATTCATAGTGTAAGTATAAAGAAAGATATTGCACATTGATATTAAGATGAAGTGTTCACCCATAGTATTTGGTGGTGGCATATACTAATTCTATCTGGCTGAGTGCATCATCTCATAGAATCACAGGGCTTCAAAGGACTTTACTAATAAGTGTAGCTCACATTTATATTGTGCACTTTCCTCACAACAATCCCTGAGGCAAATAGTAAAATTATTATTCAATCCATCCTACAGAGAAGGATAAGGCAACTGACATTCAGACATTCAGAAAGGTTAAAGGCTTTCACCAAGGTCACACAGCTTGTAATTATTAGAGGTAGAACTGGAATATGCCTCTTGCCTTCGAGTCCAATACTCTTTCTCTTCGACTAAGCTTCCTTTTTTGATATTCCTTCTTTAGAATCTGCTTAAGCAGTCTTAAAGCAAGATCACACTTAAAACTGTTGTCTATCCCAAAGGATGATAATGGATTCTCTTTTCAAAATCTCCAGGAAATCTTAACTTTTTTCAGCAGCCCATGACAGACTATAAGGAACTTTTGTTCTCAGTCTCCAGGTTGTAGACAAAGGTTGATTTTCCTTGGTTAATTCTCCATGTTCTCTTAGAATTGTTGCAACTCATTTGCAGTGATTGTGCCTCAGTTGGACTACATGGTATAGGACAATTTTGTGATATCTCCTGTATCATTAAGGCAAGATACATGACCTCGAAGATGACCATGCACATGCCTGAATGGTTCAGAATCGCCAAGTATAAGAAATTCTCTAGGTAGAAGGCAGAGGAAGTATAATATTTATTTAGACTCCAGAGGATAAAATCCCAAGACCAGTAATTCTAATTTGATATAGCAGTAATTATACTCCAGTACCAGTAAGCCCACCTCAATGTAGCAACAAGGAAATTATAACACAGTATTATAGCAAGGAACCAAGTCATCCTGTAACCTTCCCCCCTGCTAGGGAATCACTCACAAATTCTAACTGTCTTCTTGCCTGCGTCCTCTCCTGAAGTTCTGAAAGCACTTGCATTTCTCAGAGTTTTTGCAGTCCCTGGATTCTCTGGATTCTCAGTTCTCTAATCTCACGATCCTATAGATTCTCAGCTCTTTGATCTCTGAAACTCTCTTGTTATGCACTTTCTGCTCTGCAGTCTCTTGACTCTGGTTCTCTCTCAATGTCTACCGCCTCAATGTCTTGTTGAGGTCTGCTTCTCAATTCCACTGCTCTCAATTCTGCTGCTCTTAGTTCTGAGCTCTCTTTGTATACAGTCCTAGCCAGCATCTGATTGGCCAGAACTCAGGTCTCTGATTGGCTGAATTCATGATTGACTAGAACTCAGTGCACATACCATTGGCTCTGGTCTTAGCAGCTCCCCTTAGGGCTCTGAGGGCTTCACGCCCAAATTGCCTTATTACATAGTAAGTAGAGGCTTGATAATAATTTTATATTAAATTTGAAACCACAATAAGAACCAGAGCCTGAACTAATCAAACAGAAAAGGAGTCTGGACCTAACAGCTTCTTTGTTCTCTGAGTAACTCAGAAAATGCCTCTTCTTATGTCAAAAAGTCCAGATGGGGCTGACTTAGGAGCATTCTTTCCTCTGTCCATGGCCATTAAGGGTGAGAACCTTGACCCCAGACACTATCTTGAATTATGTGACTTTTTCTTATCTTAATATTTGTGGACATATACCATGTTATAGCGTGTTAATGGTAAATTAAACACAGAGATTCTAGGTTGTAATTCCAAATGACACTTTGTCAACTATCTTATCTTATTGTATTTACAACCTATTCAATTAAGAAAAGTCCTTGTCTTGTATCATGGTTAAACACATGGGTATCATAAAAGTGAAGTAAGACAGGCATGCTGAGTCTGCTAAAAATAATGTATATAAGCTTTCTCATTCCTTTGTTCAGGAGTCAGACTTTGTCTGGCTCCATACATGTATATATATTCACTAATCTTAAGGGAATAAATAAATAAACAATATGAACTTTCATATCACCTAGCTCTGTTTGCCTACTTCAACCAAACTCTTAGGTCAATAGGCTTTAGGCCTACTTACAAACAAAGATGTAAGCAAGTTTTCCCACCTAGCCCCAACTGAGGCCTATTCAATGGGTGAGGAAGATCTTTGATCACATTAGTACTGTATCTCCACATTTTATTTGTGTTGACAGAAGGAGAGCGGGGGGATGATTAGAATAAGTTGATTCTTAGAGATCAATGCGCTGCCATAAGGGGCTTCATGAGAGAGTTGTTAAAGTATTGCCCATCCTATCCATACCAGATCTAAAACTGTATTAAAAGCAGCAATCATTAAAACTATTTGGTACTGGCTAAGAAATAGGGTGGTGGATTGATGGGACAGGTTAGGTACAGAAGACACAGCAGTCAATGACTATAATAATCTACTATTTGATAAATCCAAAGACTCTAGCTTCTGGGATAATAACTCACTATTTAACAAAAATTGCTGGGAAAACTGGGAAATAGTATGGCAGACACTAGGCATAGACCAACATCTCAAACAATATACCAAGAATGTCAAAATGGGCATTTGAATTAGACATAAAGGGTGATACCACAGGCAAATTAGGAGAGCAAGAAATAGTTTACCTATTAGATCTATGGAAAAGAGAAGAATTTATGATCAAACAAGAGACAGAAATTATGGAGTTTCATGAAATGATGAAATGCAAAATGGATAATTTTTATTACATTAAATTACAAATTTTTTTGCACAAAGACAATGCAACCAAGATTAGAAGAAAATCAGAAAGTTGGGAAATGGTTTTTACAGCCGGTGTCTCTGATAAAGGCCTCATTTGTAAAATATATAGAGAACTGAGTCAATTTATAACAATACAAGTCATTCCCAGTTGATAAATGGTCAAAGGATATTAACAGACAGTTTTCAGAGGAAGAAATTAAAACTATCTGTAGTGCTTGAAATAACTATTGATTGGAGAAATGCAAATTAAAACAATTGTGAAGTACCATCTCATACCTTTCAGATTGGCTAATATGACAGAAAAGGAAAATGATAAATGTGGGAGAAGATGTGAGAAAATTGGAACAATAATGCATTGTTGGTGGAGTTGTGAACTGATTCAACCATTCTGGAGAGCAATTTGGAACTGTGCCCAAAAGGCTATAAAACTGTGCATACCTTTTGATCCAGCAATATCACTAATAGATCTATATCCCAAAGAGATTATGAAAAGGAAAAAGGACCCACATGTACAAAAATATTTATAGCAGCTCTTTTTGTGGTGGCAAAGAATTGGAAATTGAGGGTATGTGCATCAGTTGGGGAATGGCTGAACAAGGTGTGGTATATGAATGTAATGGAATACTATTGTGCTATAAGAAATTATGAGTAGGTGGACTTCAGAAAAACCTGGAAAGACTTACATGAACTGATGCTGAGTGAAGTGAGCAGAACCAGGAAAACATTGTACACAGTAACAGCAACATTGTGTGATGACCAATTTTGATAGGCTTAGCTCTTCTCAGCAATACAATGATCTAAGACAATTCCAAAAGAATCATGATCAAAAATAGTATTCACATCCAGAGAAAGAACTATGGAGTCTGAATGCAGATAGAAACAGACTATTTTCTCTTTTTTTGTTGTTTTTTCTTTCTCATGGTTTTTCCCTTTTGTTCTAATTCTTCTTTCACAACATAACTAATGTGGAAATATGTTTAATATGATTGTATGTTTATAGCCTATATCACATTGCTTGTCATCTTAGGGAAGGGAGGGGGAGGGGAGGGAAGGAGAGAGAAAAAAATTTGGAACTCAAAATGTTACAAAAGTGAATGTTGAAAACTATCTTTACTTGTAACTGGAAAAAAGTAAAATCCTATTAAGTGGCGGGGCAGGAGGATAAGGCATTGCCCATAATACACTACACTTTGCCATTCAAGAATCAAACTTCCTTTACTGCCTTCTTTGCTATAATACTCTTTAATTGAGTAACATATACCCTTTATATCATTGTTGGTGTCTGTTATATGAATTCACCTAGCAGAGTGTGTAGAGAGGGCTGTCCACAGAGTCAGGACAACCTGGATTGAAGTCTATCCTGGGCGAGGCATTTAACATCTAGACAATTCTCAATCATTGTAAGCAGCAGAGAAGGCACAACCCTGCTCTGATAATGGGAGTTCCCTCACTGAGAGCTCTTTCAATCAAAGAAATCACAGGTCTGGACCAAAAAATTAGAAAAGAAAATGGCGGGGGATATGATACAATAGAATCATCTGCTTTTCTTTCTGAGCAACATCCGAGAAATGAAAAGCACATGCAAAACAGAAATTTTTATTGTGGACCATATTTAAAAAGATACCATTGTCCTTATAGCCTACATAGAAATGCATTTCTAAAGTAAAGTTCCTTGTAGATTATAAATTTTCAGAAGATAGCCAAGAATAGATCAAAAAATTCTGGACTCCCTTCAAAGTTTCTTGATACTTGCCCCTTTTTACTGGCTAAAGCTCACTGGCTCCACAAGTTATACTACCCCCAAGAAGAAGTTTAACCAATGATAAGCAAAGGATTTATTTAATACATTTTTACCCATTTGGTTAGAATTTTTACATTAATGTCAACACAGTTGGAGGACATTTTTCCCCCTGGGTTTCACTATAGGCCTGATTCCACATGTGCAGTGGAAATCATTTTCAGTCAAATGCTTCTCTTTCAAGTTCCTTTGAACAAAATGCTTGCATGACAGATTCATTCCAAACATTACATATGTGGCATAGATCCTTCAACGATAAATCTAATAATTTGTAGAGGAAGAGTTAGGACAAACAAACCATGCCTCCTTGCCTTTCTCTCTAGTATACTTCGCCTTTAAATATAAGTAAGAAGCTGTTGTGCCAATCGAATCTTGGGATCCAAAGAGCCACTTCTATTTCTTTAAAGCTATTGCCTGGGAAGGAAAGTCCCTTCCTTGGCATCCTTCTCTGGGAGACAACTGGTTCATTTTTTTTCTGGAAAAACTTCCTTAAAGAACCATGTAGATTAGCATGCCACAGAGGTAAGATAGCTGAGGGAATGTTAAAAGATAGGAAAACTTGTAGGAAAATGGATATAGCTAAACCATTTTATACTTCAAAACAATGAGGAGGCAAAAAAGAAATCTAGTGGATCATCTGATAAGAGAGTTTGGTGTATCTAACTCCAAGTCAAGAGCACATCTGTTGGATATGGGGAAAAGACTGCCCTCAGATGAAGGAACACAGGGTTGGAATAGCAAGTATAGGTGGAACATCCTGCCTCCTTTCCTTTGTCTCTTCCTACTGCCTATTTATCCATCCCATCTATTAGAGGCACAACTCTCTCAGATCAAGTTCAATATTAGGGTGTAATGAGGCGCTTGAACATTTAAAAAGTAACTGAATATTTTTAAAAGGTTTACTTTACTCTGATATCAAGAATCTGCAACAAGGATACAGTGACACTTAGCTTCTCTGAGAATGACCTCCCCTCATCCCCATTTGGAGACCTGTCTTGCTATAGGTCATTAGGGTATGGCAACCAGCATGATGTTAGGCTCCCACTATGTCTTCCATACTCTCCATGTGGCTGGTGACCAGAAAGCTGCACCAGGAAAGCCAAAGCCTATCAGGTCCTGGAAGCAGCTTTGTCCCATCACACCATCATCAGCAAGTAATTGTTAAGGGACATGAATACAAAACATTCTCCAGCTGGAGACTGGCTCCCTGTATTAGGATCTGGCCACTTCTACCCCTATCACTGAAAGGATTAAAGAACATCCTCCTCTTCAAGCATCAATTTTGGGAATACAGCCCTGCTGTTTAGATCTAAGTTCTCTTCCTCTTCTCTGAAGTAAATCACATGCTTAGTCAGATATGTATGTACATCCACCCAGAAATATATTTGGACCTGTAATTTTATGGGAGTAAGAAACTCCAGGTGGGGAAACCACTTCTATCAATGCAGATCAGCAACTATTCTTCGACTTATGGTCTTAGAAAATTGCAAAGGGACACCACGGGGTTAAATGTTTTATTCAAAGTCACAGAGTCAGCATGTTTCAGAGATGAGATTTGAATCTACGTCTTCCTGACCTAAGACCAGCTTTCTATCTTTACCGTACTGTTTCATAAAGATTATATGTTAAGCTTTTACACAGACAAAATTAATGTATTCAGAATAAGAAGGAAAGCAGTAGAATGAAAAAAAATCTTTGTATCAAAATTCTTTGATTAGTGTTTGGTATGTGTATATATATACATACAGACACATACATATATATGTATCTTATGTATATGCATCCTATATATACAAGTATTAAACCTATTTCATATGTATGTGTATTTTGTACAGCCAAAAGCCATTCCCTAGTAGATAAATGTATGAATAAACTATATGAACAAATAATTCTCAAAAAGAATGCTTCAAATCACTGAAAATAAGAGAAACACATGTCAAAACAACCCTGAAGTTTTTACTTCATACCTGGCAAACTGGAAAAGATGACAAAAGATAGCAATAGTCAATGTTGGAGGGCTTGTGGCAAGACAGGTACCAGTTGCATTGTTTTTTTTGAGGAGGGAAGGCAGGGCAATTGGGATTAAGTGACTTGCCCAAGGCCACACAGCTAGTAAGTGTGTCAAATGTCTGAGGTTGGATTTGAACTCCAGTCCTCCTGACTCCAGGGCCAGTGCTCTACTCACTGCACCACCTAGCTGCCCCCACCAGGTACATTATTAGTGAAGTTGTGAACTATTAAAACTATTTTTGAAAAACAATTTTGAATTAGACAAATAAAATGACTAAAATGTTCATACCCTTTGACCTAAAGATTTCATTAATGGATTCATAGCAAAAGGGGGACATTGATAAAAAAGGAAATTCCCATATACATCAAAATATTTATAGCAGCACTTTTTGTGATAGCAAAAAATTGGAAACAAAGTAGATGCTCATCAATTGGGGAAAAGCTGAAAAAATTGTAGTATGTAGATAGAATGGAATGTTGCTATGCTGTAGGAAATGATGAATGTTAAATTCAGAGGAACATGGAAAGATCTACATTAAGTGATGCACACTGAAGTAAGCAGAGCCAAGTAAACAATATACACAAGGACTACAACAATAGAAGTGGGAAGAACAAACACACACACACACACACACACACACACACACACACACACACCCCAAGTGAATGTTGAAAAATTATAAAGAGGAGATATGAGCAGGTACTTGCCCCTACACTAATTTGCAAAGGTAGAAGGGCCACAAGTATTGTGTATTACACATATTTTTAGACTTCTCTGATGTATTAATCAATTACACTGATTTCTTGGTCTTTTTTTAAAAGAAATGCTATTTTTAAATGCTATTTGTTAAATGGGACAGCTCTCTGGGAGTGAAAGGGGGATAGATACTGGAGGAAGCCATGGTAATATAAAATAAAAGGCATCTATAAGAACTTATTAAAAACAAAACAAACATACAAGTCAGCAAATTATAGGTACCCAGCAGGTTACAGAGTCTAGTTTTGCCAACCTAATTCACAGTTTGGTTTCTCTCCTTAGCTCCATGCTAGGTCCAGTTTGTATAGGTTCTCAAGGGACAACTATTAAATATTCAATGTCAAACATTGCAAATCAGGGCTTGATTTATTGTTTTGTTCATTTTCTAGACTCAAGAAAGCGATGGAGAAAATATTAATAATGTAAATCAGACTTGAATATGATGTGCATGTTTTTTTTTTCATTTGTTTGTTTGTTTGTTTTCCCTCCTGGTCTTTCGGAAAACTCTTTTCTATCATTTTTGAATGGATGTAGTTCCTGGATTCCAAATCTAATTGATCTTCCAGATATCACCCCCAAACCAACATGATCGATTTACTCCTCTCCCCCCTTCTCAAAACAATATTTCAGTCTCCTAATGTTTATTTCTCAACATCCACCCACAGTCACCATCTTTAAATTGCTTTCTCAGCTCCTCTTCTGAGGAGCTAAATCCTCTATTTAACTTACATTCTATTCCTGTTTTGTCCTATTCCTAATCAGCTTCTTTCTTTGATCACCATTTTTGTTTCCTAGCTAATTGGCCTCAAGTTACCTCCTTTGTAACAGTTCTGCCTCCACTCAATTTTTGTCTTTTCACAAAATTCATATTCACCAAATAAATGTCTTTGCATTGTATGTTCACAAAAATGATGTTTGTCTTTGTTACTAACCTGGTATGATCATCATAAGTATATAATTGGAGAGGAAGCTCTTCTTTACATTAGCATTAAGTACTGAGAAGTAATAATAGTAGTAACGCTTGTTGTTGTTTGGTCACATCCAGTTCTTCATGACTTCACTTGGGGTTTTCTTGGCAAAGATAATGCAGAGGTTTGCCATTTTCTTCTCCAGCTCATTTTACAGATGGGGAAACTGAGGCAAACAGGGTTAAGTGACTTGTCCAAGGTGACACAACTAATAAGTATCTGAGGTCAGATTTGAACTCAGGTGAATGAGTCTTCCTGACTCCAAGCCCCACACTCTATCCACTGTGCTACCTAGCTGCCCAACAATAATAATAATAATATCCTATTAGGATTATTATTCCCACTGCTTCCCAATACCTACCTCCTCTGTCCCAGTCAAATCAGTTTCTCTATTGTCTCCTATGTGAGTTATGTCTTTGTTCCTACTCTTTCTTTGTCTTGGAATGGCCTTTCTTTATTACCCTTCACCTATAAAAGTCCTATCTATCCTTTAAAGCCTAGTTCATGTCCCAACTAGTCCATGAAGTTTTCATTAATTATTCCAACCCAAGTTGATCACATCTCTATCATTTAATATATACCAGAAAATTTAGCTCTTTTGTTTTATTTCTCCAACTAACTTCTTGAGGATTTCGTCTTGCTTTTATTATATCCTAAAGAGCCAGGAACTGTATTGGGCATGTAGTGAGTTCGCTTTTTGGATTAATTGTTGGAATCTCTTGTTTTCAGACAGCACAAATACGAGATTTGGAAATAAAATAGCAAGGATGGTCAGAGTTACATGTTCAAGCTGGAAGGAATCAAATCTCATATTTGCGATGTTTGAAAACAAGGGAATCCAAATAAATTAAACATAAGTATGTCTTATTTGAGCTAGTTTGGTTGGCAAGATAGGTTTCTTAAGCCAGAATGATTTCCATAGTTGTCAACTTGACTCTAGGCCATAGAAATTGACGTTGGAAAATCCCGATAGAGTGGAGGGGGCTGGGAAGGAAATGTCTTAAAACCATTCACCCCGCTAAAATTTCAGGGTATTTGACACTGGTTTGCTGTCTTCCGTTTCAAACTTCATGCATATGAACTCTTGGAGCATCCCGGAACTCAGTGGTTTTTTATGTTTACTCCTTTGGTTCTTCTCATGTCTGTGGTTGGTGGAGACTGCTGAGCATAAAATAAAGGCTGTCAGGAAGAAAAGAAAATTCATTCACTATGGATCCTTTATTGACAATTGTCATAAAATTTTCACCATTAGAGGCAGCTAGGTGATGCAGTGAATAAAGCACTTGGTCCAGTGTCAGGAAGACCTAAGTTCAAATTCAGCCTCAGTCACTTATTAGCTGTGTGACCTTGAAAAGTTACTTAACCACTTAACCTCTGTTTCTTCAACTATAAAATGGGGATAATATTATTTTCTACCTCCCAGAATCATCCTGAGGATTAAATGAGGTAAGATTTATAAAAGCACTTAGTACCATGCCTGGCACATGGTAGGTGTTTAATAAACACTTCCTTCCTTTCATTTGGAGGGATTCTCAACTCCACTTCTTTCATAAAATAGTAAAGGGATGGGAAAAATTCACTTGGATGTTACTGAAATACAAATGTTTCCTGCAGTTTTTTTCTCTTGTGGTTACCCTACTCTGGTGACAGTCATGAAATGGCCTTCCTACACACACTGTATCTGTTCCCAAATAACATTTTAAATGAGCTATTTGGTCCATAAGCATTACTTTCCACACTTCAAGGCATGGAAAAATTAGTGAAAAAGAGACACTTTATGTTTTTTATCCTTAAAAAATATCCATCAAAATATGAAAATTTTTATGATCACTTTACCTTTGGATCCCTTACTCATGCTGTTGGTGGCTCATAGTCCTCTAAGTCTGGAACCTATGAGTTTGTCTCTGGGTAGCCTGACTCCCTGGGTTTGCTTATTTATTTCAGTCACTTGTGTCTTCATTCTGTTGTGTTTACTCTGACTCCAGTGGGCTAGATAGTAAGCTCCTCATTGTACAATTTTACCTTCCTTTTGCAATTTTCCACAAGCCCCTAAATGCCGTTGGTGTTAAATAACTGCTTTTAACATCTGATTAATGTTTAAAATGCCCTCAGCTGAATTACATGAGCATCTCTCTTCATTTTGTTGTAGTAATTTCTTTTAATAATTAACCACCATGTATTGTGTTCTTGTATTGTTCTGTTTCACATGTGTGTGTCTTGTGTCCCCAATGACATTGCAATTCCTAGAAGGTGGGGTCAGCATCACATATTTCTTCTTTATCTTTCTTTGGGATCTACCCCACTTTTGGGCAAAATTAGACAGGTCAATAAATACTTACTTGAATTATTTTTTTTACCAAAATACTAAGTGATTCTGAAGCAAAACTTTGGGAAGACTAAAATTAAAATGAAGACAACATTCTTTTCATTCACCATCTTGCCTTTTTCCACTGCCTGATAATACACAATAACTGTTGAGAGGAAATCATGGAGTATATGCCTAATGTCAAGGTTTATCAGAACTAGCTACTAGTTTTCTTGACTTGTAGGGGGAAAATAAGTTGAGACACAGGCTTTGGAGGGGGTCTTTTCATAGCATAAGACATCAACAATGTGTTAAAATTTCCTCATATGTTCTTTTTGGCACAAACTCTGTACTTATGCCTTCAATTTGTACAACATTGGTTTTAATTTGATTCATGTTAGGTTAATATTCTGTTAAAATGCTCCATGGTTTCCTAGGCATGGTTCTGTTTCCCCACCTGGAATTCTCAGTGTTTTAGTCTTAGTTAATGGAGAGTATCTACCTGTGCTTTGCTTACTCAAAACCCTTTAATATATAAAACCCAGAAAATAAATTCATTACACAAAAAGTCACTAAACCATGCATACTCTTTGACCCAGTGATACCAGTCCTAGGCATTTGACCATAAGAGGTCAAAGACAAAGGAATAAAACACATACATAGAAAAATATGTGTAACAGCAGAGGAATGGAAGTAACTGGCTGAACAAAGTATAGAATATGAATATAATGGGACATGATTGTATCATAAGAAAAGTTCAAATAAATTAGAATACTTTTATGAACTGAGATACAAACAGAACCAGGAAAAACAATTTACAGAATGAACACCATAATATAAAGACAAACAATTTTGAAGGAATTTGGAATTCTGAGCAATGCAGTGACCAATTAAACATCAATAAAACCTTAAAATGCATAGAAAAAAAACAAAAAGAAATTCAAAAAGGAAAACAAACAGAGCAATTTTATTATTGACTTGTTAAATTTCCATATGCTTTAAAAAACATTATGCTCCACAAGGTCATGATTATGAATATAGTCCTTTTCTGCTTTGTATATTGAAAAGTTTTGTTGATTGTGTTCATAATAAAAAGAATTTTTTTAATGTATTCACTAGTTTATTCAAAAGAAGAATTCTCTTAGAAATTTATTAGAAATAGTAAGAAAGATTTATTGGAAATTGTATTAAGCAAAGTAAGAGAAAACCCATATATAAAGCCACATCAAAGCAACCACATTTAGTTGGTCTTTAGGTCAATGTAAAAAGCTACAATGTAGATAGACCTCAGTAGTTAGTCTGCCCTATGTTCCTTTGAGAGAATGGCCATATTGATGAGGCCGCCATCTTTGAGAAGATTTTTTGACTTAGATCCTATATTGGGTATATGTGTGTGTATACACACACACACACACACACACACACACACACACATATATATATATACACACATATATACACACACACATACACATGTATGTGTGTGTGTATATGTATATAATTTATTACAAACAAAAGCAGAATTAAAAAAAAATTAACAGGGAAGGAATGAGTGCTATATGAGGCATAGCTACTCAGAGTTATGGACTGAAATACCATCATAGATTGAATATCATTGTTAGCTTGAATATCTTTTAGTCTGGAATTTCTTGACTGGTCTTTGGACTTTTCTTGAAACAAACCTTCCTTGAAAGCTAAGTACAAACATAGATACATGTCCCATAATAGGCTGCTTTATAGGATATACTAATATTATTGCTAATTACTTATTTTTACAGGAACTCATTACTAATTTAAATGTTAACCTTCATAAGACTGGTGCTACATATGTAGAATATAAATAGAGATTTCCTCAGGTAGTTTATGCAAACTGTACTCTATCCCTCCAAATCTCTCTCCCCCAAGCTCAAATTCTAAAGAGAAGAATCTAAGCATGAGTTAAAATGTGCACTATTCTTTCTAAAATGCTATTTAACTGGGGTATCCTGCCAAGCACCTTCCCAAGTATAATGATCTCACTTGTTTTGTTTTCAGTATGGGTTGTTCATATACATACAAAAGCAGAATCCACAAACAGCAGCCCAGCTCTCAGTCCAGAAGCACTTGTGTATGGCAGTATGTGGGGATCTGAAAATAACACCATAAATTCTGCCCACTATATTTAATTAAAAATTATCAATGAGTTTTTGGGCAAAGGCTGGGTCACGTGGTCTTAATGTGAGGTTTCCTTGGCCCTTAAAAAAGAGCAACTTCAGTATGAATTTAGGATGTTGTTTTATAAAGTAATTAATTCATCACACTGGTACAGAGTGCATAACGAGTTACCATAAAGTCATCGGGTTTCAAATCTGGGAACAATTTCCTCCTCTTTGACTCAGTTTCTTCACCATTGCCGTGTTTTTTTCCCCCTTATATTCCCATGTGAATGGAACATAGTAAAAGCTTCATAAATGTCTGTTGGTTAGCTAATCCCTGCCTCCACAAAAAATCTCCCCCTACCCCAATGTGTATTCGACACTTTAAGTGCTTATATAGGAATTAGGAACCTCTTTTACCCGTACTTAAGGAAATAGAACTATATAATCTGAGTGTATGAGATTGTTCTAAAGTAACTCCAGGGCAACAAAGCAAAGAGACAAAATGACCCTCTTGTGGTCAAACCCCCAAGAATGAACCAGGTCCACATAAACACAGAGCCTTCTTATGAGATCACATGTTATATTTGCAAATACAAAGTCTATAGTAAATCCAAAAAAGAAAAGAAAAGAAAAGAAAAATCTTGGATTTGGACCAGAAGTCCAGGGTCTAAATGCTTTGCTACCTGTATGACTTAGGACAGGTCACTCAATCTCTATAGGCCTCAGTTTCCTCAACTATCAAATGAGAAAATTATACTAGATAACTTCAAAAGTCTGCTCTAGTTCTATGATCTTATGACCCCATGACAGCTTATACAAAGGAATTTCAAGATGCTGAGAATGCTCATAACTGGGTGGGGGTGAAGGGGAGTCTCAAAAGACTTTTCATAGAATGTGGTGACCCTGAGCCTTTCTTTGAATGAAGCTGGTGATCCTAAAGGGGGCAAGGAGAAGGGACTGAAGATCAGATAGAGACAGGGGTCAAGAGAGCAGTTACAGCAGTCATGACAGTTAGAGCTGAGGGAAATAGAGTCGACCTGTGACAGTTG
Organism: Trichosurus vulpecula; assembly: GCF_011100635.1. Classification (NCBI taxonomy): domain Eukaryota; kingdom Metazoa; phylum Chordata; class Mammalia; order Diprotodontia; family Phalangeridae; genus Trichosurus; species Trichosurus vulpecula. The sequence goes on along the minus strand of NC_050576.1, from coordinate 336,496,170 downwards.
TACTGTAAGTTTTGATTGTTTTGCGGGAAGGCCCCAGCAGGGGGCAGAGAGGTTTTGGGATGACAGGCTCCCTGCTTCGATATTATGTATTGAATTCTTTGCTGCTGTGATGGATTAGGCAGTTGGCTTATGGGATCTGGTCCTCTGGAGTCTGAATAAATGGTTTACTTCTTCTGCCTTCTATGCGGAGAGTCTCATATACTTTGCGATACACAACCGCATAGGCATTTTGACAATTATTATCTATATTGTGATTGTTGCCTTGCTGATACAATGTCTCCCCATCTTTAAGAAAAACCCCTCGGACTTCTGTGGGTGGAGCCAAGATGGCGGCTGGAAAGCAGGGACTTGCGTGAGCTCCCTATCACATCCCTTCAAAAACCTATAAAAAATGGCTCAGAACAAATTCTAGAACTGCAGAACCCACAAAATAGAAGAGGGAAGCAGGGATCCAGCCCAGGACAGCCTGGATGGTCACCAGATGAGGTCTATCGCGCACAGAGTAGAGGGGAGTAGAGCTCAGCATGGGAGGCAGCAGGACCAGCCAGACCAGGAGCCAAGCAGAGCAGGCCCTAGCACCCTGATTCAGTTACCAGACTTCTAAACCCACAAACATCAAAGACAACAGAGAAGGTTAGTGGGAAAAGCTGCAGGGGACAGAGTTCACTGTTCAGCCACCACCCCAGGGGCAGCAGGGGAGGTGCAGCTACAGAATTACAGCTGCAGTTACTTCTGGTCCCAGGCCCACATGGTGGGAGGAATTAAGTGGCAGATCAGAGCAGGAGTGAAGAGCCTGCTGAAGATTTGCATCAGGTCCAGTTTGGTGGTTCTTGAGGAAGGAGGAGTGCTGGGGTGGCAGAGCTGGCTGTATAGAAATAGCTCTGAAATCAACGGCGCATCCCCTCAAGCTTGGAACAAAGTACTTTTTGCTCTACAAGCAGTCACACCCCGATGAAAAACTCAAGGATCAAGTAAGTTGGCTGGGAACATGGCCAGGCAACGAAAACGCACCCAGATTCAGTCTCAGACTTTGGAAGCTTTCTTTAGTGACAAAGAAGACCAAAACATACAGACAGAAGAAGTCAACAAAGTCAAAGAGCCTACACCAAAAGCCTCCAAGAAAAACATGAACTGGTCTCAGGCCATGGAAGAGCTCAAAAAGGAGTTGGAAAAGCAAGTTAGAGAAGTAGTGGAAAAATTGCGATGAGAAATGAGAAGGATGTGAGAAAACCATGAAAAACAAGTCAATGACTTGCTAAAGGAGACTCAAAAAAATACTAAAAAAAAATTGAAGAAAACAACACTTTAAAAAATAGACTAACTCAAATGGCAAAAGAGCTCCAAAAAGCCAATGAGGAGAAGAATGCCTTGAAAGGCAGAATTAGCCAAATGACAAAGGAGGTCCAAAAGACCACTGAAGAAAATACTACCTTAAAAATGAGATTGGAGCAAGTGGAAGCTAGTGACATGATGAAAATTCAAGATATTATAAAACAGAACCAAAGGAATGAAAAAATGGAAGACAGTGTCAAATATCTCATTGGAAAAACAACTGACCTAGAAAATAGATCCAAGAGAGATAATTTAAAAATTATTGAACTACCTGAAAGCCATGATCAAAAAAAGAGCCTAGATATCATCTTTCAAGAAATTATCAAGGAGAATTGCCCTGATATTCTAGAGCCAGAGGGTAAAATAGAAATTGAAAGAATCCACAGATCGCCTCCTCAAATAGATCCCAAAAAGAAAACTCCTAGGAACATTGTGACCAAATTCCAGAGCTCCCAGGTCAAGGAGAAAATACTGCAAGCAGCCAGAAAGAAACAATTTGAATATTGTGGAAAAATAATCAGGATAACACAGGATCTGGCAGCTTCCACATTAAGGGACTGAAGGGCCTGGAATACAACATTCCGGAGGTCAATGGAGCTAGGATTAAAACCCAGAATCACCTACCCAGCAAAACTGCGTATCATGCTCCAAGGCAAAATATGGATTTTCAATAAAATAAAGGACTTTCAAGCTTTCTCAGTGAAAAGACCAGAGCTGAATAGAAAATTTGACTTTCAAACACAAGAATCAAGAGAAGCATGAAAAGGTAAACAAGAAAGAGAAATCATAAGGGACTTACTAAAGTTGAACTGTTTTGTTTACATTCCTACATAGAAAGATGATGTGTATGATTCATGAGACCTCAATATCATAGTAGCTGAAAGGAATATGCATATATATATATATGTATGTATGTATGTGTATACATATATATATGTATGTGTATACATATATATGTGTGTGTGTCTATGTATGTATATATGTAGGTATATATATATGTATGTGTATACATATATATGTATGTGTATACATATATATGTGTGTGTGTGTCTATGTATGTATATATGTATGTATATATATATATATACACACACACACAAAGGGCACATGGTGAGTTGAATATGAAGGGATGATGTCTAAAAAAATAAAATCAATTTAAGGGATAAGAGAGATATTGTGAGAGGGAGAAAGGGAGAGATAGAATGGGGTAAATTATCTCGCATAAAAGTGGCAAGAAAAAGTGGTTCTGTAGGAAGGGAAGGGGGGCAGGTGAAGGGGAATGAGTAAATCTTGCTCTCATTGGATTTGACCTGAGGAGGGAATACCATACACACTCAATTGGGTATCTTACCCCACAGGAAAGAAGGAGGAAGAAGATAAAAAAGGGGGGACGATAGAAGGGAGGGCAGGCAGGGGGAGGAGGTAATCAAAAACAAACACTTTCGAAAAGGGACAAGGTCAAGGGAGAAAATTCAATAAACAGGGATAGCTTAGGAAGGAGCAACACATAGTTAATCTTTCACAACATGAGTATTGTGGAAGAGTTTTACATAATGATACGCATGTGGCCTATGTTGAATTGCTTGCCTTCTTAAGGAGGGTGGGTGGGGAGGGAAGAGGGGAGAGAATTTGGAACTCAAAGTTTTAAAAACAGACGTTCAAAAACAACAACAACAAAAAAAAGTTTTTGCATGCAACTAAGAAATAAGATACACAGGCAATGGGGCATAGAAATTTATCTTGCCCTACAAGAGAAGAAGGGAAAGGGGGATGAGAGGGGAGTGGGGTGACAGATGCGAGGGCTGACTGGGGAATGGGGCAAGCAGAATATATGCCATCTTGGAGTGGGGGGAGGGTAGAAATGGGGAAAAAATTTGTAATTCAAACTTTTGTAAAAATCAATGCTGAAAACTAAATATATTAAATAAATTTAAAAAAAATAGAGACAGGGGTGTGCTGGAATCTGCTTATACTGGCTCCAGAGCCTGTTAAATTTTCAGTGTGGGCATTTTCATTTCAGAAATCAGCAAACACTACAGATCAGGACTTCGTTGATTGTTTTCTTGATAGTCTAAGCTTAAGAAAGTGATGGAAAAATGTTAATAGTAAAGATGAAATGTAAAAATATGTCTTGTGGTAGATTTTTTTTATTCAAAGATATGGTTATTAAACACTGACCAGTACAGAACTGCATATGGGGGAAGCACTTAGGAGCAGCCACAGAGGTGTTTTAGACATATCAATTTGGCAGCTCTTTGGAGGATGGATTGGAGAAGGGAGAAACGTAAGTTAGGAAGACCAATTCATAGGCTATTTTAATTGGCAATAGAGATTAGGGCCTGAACCAAGGTAGAAGTGGTAGGAATAGGAAGAAGGTGATAGAGACGTGCTTATGACAAAACCAGACTTCATGTGATTCTCAAAAACAAATCTTTAATTTAGTACCTTGTGACGTTTTCTTGTGTTGGGTAATGATGAGCAGTAACCCACTGAAAAGAGGCATGGATCCCAAGGAAGAGTCTTCGCTTCAGTGAGAAAGAATATTAAAAGTCCATATGGAGCTGGCTAGAGCCAAATCTCTCAGCTTGATTCCCTTCTTCATATATATGCATTGCTTCCATTAGCTCCAACTGATGTTTTCCCCATGCAAGAATGAGAAATTCAAGTAGTCAGTGGAGTTAATGAGATATGAGTGACCCTTTGAATATTATAGTGAGACAGTTATATTTCCACTCAATAGGAAATATCTTTGTATAGATGTGTTTGCAATCTGATAGCCTTCACTCTTGAATCAGTCAGCAGTAAAGCTGTTTTACTCAAATTGTTTAAGAAATATTATCAATGGGTATATAGAGAACATTTACACTTATAGCCAAGCAATCTCTGACATATGTTGACTTGACTGAAAATATTTTATGCAATTAAACATAAGCATATATACTAAAACATATAACGCTACACTTAAAAAAAAGCAAATAGGCATCCTAAAATAGCCATCCCATCTTGGGATCTTATTTTTATACTTCATTGCTGCTTAGGATTTCCCTTCCCCTACCCCCAAATTTCCTCTGCTCTTCACCAAACTCTGAGGTTCAATCCAAGTGTGTATGTTTGTGGGAGTGATGTTACCTGAGCTGTAGGATAGAGGTGCAGAAGAAGAAGGGAAGGAAGGAGTGAGAGATTTTTGACTGATGTCTGATCCTAACCTCTCCCTACTTGATCTCCCAATTTTAATCCCTTCTAGGTGGAGTAGATACAGCATCGGGCCTGGAATCAGGAAGATTCATCTCCCTTAGTTCAAATCTGGCCTCAGACACTAACTAGCTATGTGATCCTGGGCAAGTCAATTAACCCTGTTTGCCTCAGTTTCCCCACCTGTACAATGAGCTAGAGAAGGAAATGGCAAACCATTCCATCATCTTTGCAAAGAACACCCCAAATGGGATCATGAAGAGTCAGATATGACTGAAAAAAACTGAACAACGACAAAATTCTCCTTCGGTAGCACCCTCAGCTTCCAACTGACTTCCACAAACCTGGTCCTCTCGAGGCTTTTCCTACCCACCTTTCCTGCTCTTCATCACACAGCCCCAGTACTGTTCAGCTCCTATGGCAGAATGCCACAAGATGTCCTAAATCTAATCTGATTTTCCTCTAAAATATAAGAAATAAAACTCTAGCACTGACAGACAACTTTCCCCAGAGGGTCTACCAATACAAAGAAAACCAAAGCAGGTTAATAATAATTAAAATAGCAACAAACAAATACTATTAACTACCATGGGAACCTTTAAAATTTCAAAGTAAAAATTGAAAGTTTGCCCCATCTTTGGGCTTATATCAATTAATCAATCATTATCAGAATCAGTATTAGAACAACCATTTTGCAACTTGGGTGCTTTTTACACTTTATTAAATATACTCTCCCACTCCCCCTTTTAAAGGACTTTTTCAGAATAATAGAATATTATTATAAGGAATCCCTTTTAAAAGGAAAAAGAATAACTCCATTTCTGTGTGGTGGAGAGTTCCCCAAATAAACATTTATTGAATGCCTTTTGTATGGGTGATATTGTTACCAGAAGACTAGGGAAATTTAGGTATGGTCCTAGTGGAATTCATAGTTTTATTATGTCACTACAGGTTGTCCAGTCACTCTTCTCCAAACCACCTCTCCTGTTTCCCCACATACACATATTCATGCTTCTTTCCTTAGAAATCCAGGATTTAAATGCAGTCTGCAGCATAGAATCTGATTTTACAGATTCTCTTTATTCTTGGCATACATCGTGGGAGAAAGTACTCCTGGGAAGGATTTCCACAGCAAGTCCTTGGGGGCCGACACCTTCAATCCTTTGCAGTCACTTGCCCCCACTACCAACCTGTGAGAGCACAACTATACCATCTCATTCTCTCAAACCAATATAATCCCAAACATATTTTTACTGTGGACACATAGAGGTGTCTCCTATCCCTCCATTATCTCATCACTCCACTCTCATTTAAACTGATGATTCTCCTCACTATTGTGCTGAAATTCCCAACTTGGTCTCTCAGACCATGTAAAGTTATGTGCCAGCCCTGAGCCTACTTCCCGGTGCTCCTAAAGAACTTTGCTCCCCCAATGTTAGACACATGTTTCCTCTATTTGAAATCAGAGGATCTAGGTTTAAATTCCAACTGTGCTGCTTCATAGTTGTGTGGCCAGAGGGAAATCACTTTCCTTCTCTAGACTTCCATTTCTTTATCTATAAAATTAGGATCATAGGTGATCTCTATGGTCCATTCCAGCTCCAAATGTGTGATCTGTGCAGCTGCCCTTGAAGTGACAGGAGAGAGGGAGGAACTAGGGAATATTTATGTCAGTCTTTTCCCCTCTCGGCAACACAAGATTCTAATTGGAGAAACAAACAAACAAACGAATGAATAAATATATATAATACAAAATAGTATAATGATAGGAAGTAACATATCTGCCAATGCAAAATCATTTAACTGAAAGCAAGTCTGTGAAAGGACCTCCTGGAGAGAAGTGATCAGCCAGGCGAGGTCAAGGAAGGCTTCCCAGAGCAGGTAAATGTTAAATAGGATTTTGAAGAGATAATTGCAGTGATGGTGTTTTTCTCTAGTGAATTTAAAGTGTTTAATTTGCATAGTGACTAGCATAGTGACTAACAGAGACTAGTATTTGGAAAAATGATAAACATTACTTCAGATCTTAGTTATATTTCTATTCAATTCTATTAAATTTTTTTTAAAGAAATTAATTCAGTTATCTTATCCTCACTAGTACCTGTCAGTGAATAATGGAGTGCTTGAATTATATAAGCACTCAGGTAAACGACTTAAGCTTCAGTGGTGTTTTTATATAATATTTATAATCAAAGAATAAAATCACACTCAAGCTAATAAATGATTATCTAACTTTACAATATTAGGTGTGCGCAAGACCTTAAATCACGGATTTACTTATAATTCTTAACTGTTTAGAACTCTAGCTTTTTCTACTATAACAACCGACCCAATCCTGGAAAAGAATGAGGGAAATATGAGGAACAATAGTGTTTTCCTTAAAGATCCCTTTCTTAGGAGTAAGGCATTGATGGCTCAAATCTCTAGGGTAAAGGCAGAGAACATTGCCACTATAGGATGTGATAGTCTTTCCATTCTTGTTCCTTCTTTTTGAACTCTGCAAGGACTGTACATAAAACAGATGGAGTTGTTCTGAGAATCAGACCCACCACTCAGGTGCGTGGAGGACAGATTTTAATAATCTAAGATGTTAACCATACACACCGATGACCTGTGCTGCTCACCTCCAGACTTACTTGAATACTGATGAAAGGATCTGTGATCTCATCTGCATAGGTACTCCCTATGGTGTGGGTGAGAGGCATGGAATACCACAGTTGATGAAAAATTGATGTTGAGGATTATGGAAAGGGCAACACAATATGCAGTGGGCTGAACAGGCAAAAAAAAGGCAGTTGCACAGGAGAATCTGCGTTAAAGGTATCCTCATAAAGAAGCATATGTGCGGAAAAGATGAGCCAGTCAAAGGATAACTGATAGACAGTCTACATCTTCTATTGGCATCGGTGCAATGTCAAGAGAGATAAAGAATGGCCCCCAGAAAGTTGGGTGGATGCCCTGTGGATTTGTAGAAACCCAAGGATATGAGTTGTACAGTACCTGTAGGCATAAATAGGTGGTGATTTGCATTGTTGGAGAATATAATTATCAGTGACATCATCAGTGCCGCAAAGTAACAAGGTAAGTATTTCCCACATTGATTTAGATAAGGTGCCCTCTCTATTCAGCCTTCAAGAGTGGCCATGACTGGTTAAATTCAGTACCTAGTTGCCAAACTTTAAGGCTGGAGCCCTTCCAGCCTCAGTTAGACTGAGCCTCAAACAACAAAATTCCTTGGCACTCTCACAGTCAGGATTTTTTCAACTCAGTGTGGTCTATCTTAATTTGACCTTCACTGAGCTACACTTCAAAAATCCAGGTCATCACCTCCAGGACCTGATGAGGTAACACAAAAGAACTTTAGCAGACAGCACCACTTCACTTCCTTTCACATTTTGAGTAATGACTTCATTTAGAGTATTATATAATATTTATTGATAAAAAACAAATTTTTATCTCTGTGAATGAAGACATTAACTAAAAGGAGAAACTTTTGATGTGATTGAATTAGCAGCACACAAAGGACTGACATAATTCAGAATGACAGAATTTAAACACCACTATTTCACATTTATGAAAGATACATTATTTATATTATAGCATATATTTATATTAATGGCATATATTATCTTGTCATTAATATAATAAGGATAGTTGATCTGAATACTGCTTATGAGACTTCTCTTATAAAATGGTGTGTTTTGGTTTAATAGGGCTCCCTTGGAACTCCAAAAGAGCTGAATGCCTCTGAAGAGGTGGATGAAGGATGATTAGTCAGTATTGTAGAGAAAGATTTTCTTTTGGTTAACCTAAATTAGCTTACTCTTAGCATTAAAATTGATATTCCAGTCTGTACTGACTCCTGTTAAAAAATGAGAGAAGATGATTGTAACAATTGTTTCATTCAACATCAAGAAAATAATCAAAGTTTGTGAAAAGAGGGTCACAGGTTGGGAGCAGGGGGTGAGGAAGGGTTCCAGGTCCTTCAAAGATACTCATTCCACCTTTTCTCCCTCTTCTTCCCCCTCTAATCACAGGCCTCAGTCACAATGGGGAAGGGAGGAAGAAGAGATTAAAGAAAGTGCATAGAGGACAATCAATTCAATTAAAGAAGTTTAATAAGCATTGACTATATGTCCAGTGTTAGGTTTGGGGTACAAATGTGGACCAAAATGTGAGCAACTATTAATATTGTCTTTAAAGAAATTGGGAGGGAAACAACAGGTGCACAGGTAAGTAAATACGAAATAAATCCAGGAGGGAGAGAGTAGTAATAACATGGAGGGATTAGGAAAGACTTCCTTCAGGAGGTAGCATATAAGCTGAGACTCCAAAGGACACAAGGAATCTGAGAGGGGAAGGTGGGTGAGGGTAGGGAGGCAAGGATGTGTATTCCAGGTATGGGACAGCCTATCTAAAAGGCACAAGACATAGTGTGCTAAATTTGGGTAGATAGTGAGTAAGACAGCTTGATTGGAATGCAGAGCACATTGAAGAGAGTAACATCAAGTGACTGGAAGGGTAGGTGGGTACCAGATTGTGAAGAGCTTCAAATTTCTTCCTTCCTTTCTTCCTTACTATAAAACCTCAAATAATATTCCTTTCTGATACATACATAGCACCCCCCTGGGGATATTTAATGGAGGTTGCTTCTCCTCCACTACAGAGCAGGTTCAGACATCCTCTGCCTGCTTTTTGTCTTCCATGAGGATTCTTTTAATTGACTACCGAGCCCAAACTCCCTGGATACACTAAAGCTACAATCCCTGAACCTTTGGGTCTCTCCTTTCTGCTGCCTTGAAGTGGACAGATAACTTTCTAAGCTCAAAAGGGTCACTAGGGGAATGCCTAGTACATGACCTAGTGAGATCTCAGATGGTAGTTGGCATCTTCCCCCCTCTTCTTCTTGGACATCCAAGCAGCAGTGGTTTGGGGCTTCTGGAGCAGTTGTGTAGCAATAGCAACAAATCAGAAAAGAAGAAGAGTCACCCCCCAAAAAGAAACTACTGGAAAGGAAAGAGCCCCCTTGGTATTGATTGATTGGGGTATACTCAGAGGGGGCAAAATGTTAAATAGCTAATGAGAATCCCTATTGCCAATTTCCCAAGGAGCCTAGGAAACTAGCCTTTCAACTGGTTATACTTATGGGATGGTAGGATCAGAGATTTCGAGCTGGAAGGGACCTTTGAGGCCATGAAGCCCAGCACTAGTTTCTCTATTAAGGAGACAGACAAACTCAGAGCAATGGTCCCAAATTAGAAAATGGCCAAGGTTTCTGGCCCTGGTAATCTTAGCCTAGCAGTGCCTGGCTCTCTGATATACTAGATGGGAAACAGTCCTGACAATTGAAATGTGGACTTTGAAGGCAGAGAAAGGGTCAACAAGCTAAAGTATCTACCCCCAAATGGTCAAATATATGTCTTTGACCAAGAGACTGGCCCCAATTGGAGGGGGAAGTCATGGTGGGAAGATAAGGGTGCATAGAGAAGGATTTCAGATTACCTTACAAAACATTTGTTTTCAACCTGATGATGCTCTAGCCTGTCCAGTTCTTACAAGGCAACCAGTCAACTCCTATTGTAGGTGCTTAACTGGTAGATAAACTCTTTGTGGAACTTCATATATTTTAAGGCAAGGAGCTGAGAAGACTATTATTCCCTCTCTCTATCACCTGGTATGAGATTGCCTTTGAATAGCAGCAGGAAATGGTGATTCATGAAAAAATAAATAAAACCCACCACAGAAGCAATCTCTTTTCCTCGAAATTATCCAAATATTTGCATTGACTATTCACTTTGCTTAGAAAGACACAAACTAAATTTTTTTTAACTTAATCTTGGGTATGAGCCCTGTAAGGGTTATTTCCTATGGAAGCTGAGTAGAGTTCTGGATCTCGAGCCAGGAAGGCCTGTGTTAAAATCTGGCCTCAGACACTTCTTAGCTGTATGACCCTGGGCAAGTCGCTTAACCTCTGGTTGTCTCAATTTCTTCATTTGCAAAATGGGAAAAATAATAGTACCTATCTCCCAGGGCTGTCATAAGTCATAAAATGAGATCATATTTGTAAAGTGCTTTGTGAATCTTAAAGTGCCAGCTTCAAGTACTGACTTTTATTATGATGATGGAAGAAGGAAGGAAAGAAGGAAGCAAGGAAGGAAGGATGGAAGAAAGGAAGGGAGGGAGGGAGAAAGGGAGAAAAGCAGGAAGAAAAGGAAGTAAAGAAAAGGAAGGAGGAAAGAAAAGGAAGGAAGAAAGGAAGGAAAGGAAAAGGAAGAAAGGACACATATATTTTTTGGAACAGCACTCATTAAGATATCACTGAAATCTCTGCATGATTTGTGGCTCTTAAGAATTCTCATCTAGAGTAAAGTGTTTTAGGGTGCAAACAGGTCAGACTTAAAGAGCTGTAAGTTTCTTCCCTAATATAAAAGTCTATGATTTTAGAACTAAGTGATGTTTTCAAATCAAAAGCTACAACTCTTCCCCATCGCCTCTTTCTCTTCATTCCTCCTTCCTTCCTCTTCACCTCCCCCCAACCCCAGGATATCCACTCTTCTCGATTGCCTCTCACCGATGTGCAATTAGCTTCACTTTCCTCTAAATTCTGTAAACTGTTTTTCTTACCAGGATTTCACCTTGGCTGTCATATTGCTAACACTGTTTTGCATGTTTACTCCTACATAGTATTTATTATATTAAAGTAACCTGATTCTTTCTACTTGAGCTGCCTGGAGGATAGAGGCTTGTTTGCATCTAATCTGGCAAAGAGTGAAGAATTCTCCTGTGCTCTGCACGGTACACAGATACTAATACCAAAACGTATTAAGAACAATTCAACACGTTTTCCAGAATCAAATAAGGTGTCATTGTACAAAATAGAATAAACAAATAGGATTAAAGGCAGAATGCATCAACTGAAAATAATGGAAGCTGAGTCTGACAATTCCAAAAAGGAAATTCTGCTTTCTTTAGAACTTCAGCCGGCTGTAACTATTCAGTACGGTGCAAAGAGCAACTGTGTCTGTACTCATCTGCCACATTTGGCATTCATAGGCATGTTACCCACATTCAGTATTGGTCATTGTATTTATTCTGAATTCAGTTGCCTTTTTGCATTTGTAAAAATTTAAATTATTGCAGTGATTGTGTCGATTGTTCTCCTGGTCCTCCTAACTTCCCTTTTCATTGATACATACCAGTCTCTCCATGTTTTGGCTGAATTCTTTCTATTCATCCTTTATATGCAACAATTTGTTTAACTGTAGTCTAATTAATGGGTACCCTTATTCTTTCCAGCTTTTTTGCTACCTAAAAAAAGTTCTCCCATGAAATTTTTGGTAGCAAAAAGCTGGAAAGAATGTGTCTATTGATTAGAAAGTAGTTGAACAAATGGCTTTTGTTTTTGTCTTGGACTTTCTTGTAGCACAAGCCTAGTAGTGAATGTGATTTCTTCTGCATGATCCAGATTGTTTTCTAGTACAATCAGACCAATTCTAATCTCCACCAATGGTATAGTAGTATCGCTGTAAATTCTCCCTGATAAGCCTGGGGCTCCAGATTCAGTTCAAAATAAGGACTCTCAGACTATAACAGTGCTATTTATACCTTTACTAAGAATCCTCAAAGGATGAAAGAATCAAAAGATGTGTTATGCGAAATCAGACATGAGCCCTCTTGCCTCTCTTATTTCTTCACAGAGCTTGTCCAGGGTCCTGAAAATACCATGTGGAAACGGTGACGATCTTGCCAGGTCAGAAGATCAGAAGCTCCCTCCTCTCCCTTGGCTGCTTTAATTATACAAATGCTACATGCCAAGTCAAGGGACAGGGGAGGGGGTTGACAGGATTACTTTTTTAATTATGTACAAAGTAAATACTAAATGCTATTTGCATTAGTTTGGCATGTATTTTATATTGACTTATCCAGGGGTGGGGAATCTGCAGCCTCGAGGCCACATGTGGACTGCTAGGTCCTCAAGTGTGGCCCTTTGACTGTTTTGGGCTGCTTCCATTTGAATTGTCTTACAAAGATTCTGAAGGTCACCTGGCAGGATAAGATACCAGACACTGAGATCCTTTCTTGAACTAAATTGCAAAGCATTCAAACTCTACTGCAAAGAGTGCAACTCTGGTGGTCTGACTACATTGTTTGAATGCCAAACATATGCTTGTCTAAAAGTCTATCTTATGGAGAATTCACATAAGGCAAGTGCTCACATGGTGGTCAGAAGAAGCTATACAAGGACGCTCTCAAGGTCTCTGAAGAACTTTGGAATTGATTATGTGACATGGAAGACACTGGCACAGAACTGCCCATCATGGCATGACTTTATCAAAGAAGGTACTGTGCTCTATGAGCAAAAAAGAACTGAAGTAGTTCAAAAGAAATATGAGATTCACCAATTTAGAAAATCCAACCCAAATGTTCACGTGGACTTCTTGTGCTCAACCTGTGGTAGAGCCTTCTGAGCTTATATTGGTCTGATCAGACACAAATGGACACAATGTAACTTCACTCTAACATAGTGATGTCATTTTGGTCCTCTTTGAGAGTGAAGGACAACAACCAACCAACTAACCAATCCTCAGTGCTTAGCATAGTGCCTGGCACATAGCAGACCTTTAAAAATTGGAGGTTCAGTGAATGAATAAATGGTCATTGAGTACTTCTTTTATTATGTATAATTCTTTTCCAAGAAACAGGTAGTTTTTAAGATATATCATAAGTGATGTTCAATAACTGTAGATATGTTAGGATGGCCTTCCCCTCAGAATAGATTCTCCTTTTCCTCTGTTTTATAAATTAGTTTTAAAGAGTCATCTCACTTTCATGCCCACCCCATTGCAGACTTTGGATTTTCTTTCTGTTACCTAGTTCAGTCCTTACCATGCTCACTGCCTTAAGCTATTTATTTTCTCATTCTAGTTCTATGTACTGCAACTAGGACTTGCGGAAGCGGGTCACAGCAGGGTCTAGCCAAAGTCCACTACAGGTTGTCTTCTTACAAATCCTGTGGTATTAACTGTTTCCAATCTTTCTCATCTTTGTTCAGTTGTAGAGCCGTATGGTTGTTTTAATTGGTATTTTTCTAATGGCAGAAGATTTTTTCATGTGCTTAATGATTTCATTTTTTCACTTTTGAAAAAAATTATGAACTTAACAAACATCAACAAACATTACATTCCCTATTTTAAAAACTGCCTTTTCTTATCCTTTGCCAACTTATGTATTAGGGGATGTTTCCTGGTCTTATGTATTTATTTTAATTTCCTGCATATCTTGGAAATCAAATTTTTATGAGATATGTTGGATGCTTCAACAAACAGTTGAAATCATGTAGATTTTTCCCACTATGCAATTTATGTTCCTAGTTTACCTTTATTGATTTTTTCTTGAAAAAGCTTTTAAACTTTACATAATCAAAATCATCTTGTTTATCTTTTGTGATCTTTTCTATTCATTATTTCTTTAAGAATTATCCCCCCACCTATAACTGAGAAATGTACCTTCTTCCACCCTTTTCTAGTATGTTTTCTTTTAATGATGTGGCCTTTTATATGTAGATAGATTTAGAATGTAATGGGACATCCTAGATAATGTGCTGTTCTAAGTCTATTTGATGGCAAACTACTTATCACTTTCCCCAGCAATTCACAAGTACTTTATATTCTTGGGTTTTTCAAACACTGAACTACTATTCTCATTTATTTTTGGGTTTTGTTTGTCTACACTGGCCCAATGATCTACTTCTCTACTTTCAAGCAGTATAACATCATTTTTATAACTCTGTTGTTTATACTATGTGATAAGGCTTAACTAACTTCCTCCTTGAATTTTTCATTATTTTGTTCAAATTCTTGTGGATATTGTGGTTCTCCAAATCAATTTTGTCACTATTTCATCTAATTCTTTAAAGTAGCATTTTGGAGCTTTGATATAACACTAAATCTATTAATTATTTTACATAGTATCATGATTTTTTTATATTTGCAAGCCCAGCCATGAAGCCCTTTTATTCATCTCTTTTTCATTGGAAAGATTGCTTTGAAGTTGTTTTATTTAATTATTTCCCAATCTTTTTGCTTGATGTCTTTTTTGCCCTGATATACAAGTAATTTCTGGCAAAATACGGCAGCATACAAAATATGCTATTTAGTCACCTGTTTCAGGAGTACTTTTCACCTTGTCCCTGTTTTGTGTCCTTTCTCCTTCCCAAATTACTTCAAATTTATTTTACTTATAGTTTGTATTGACTTATCAGCCAACCCTGGTTTCCCCCCACCCCAAATGGAATATAAGCTCCTTGGAGGCATGGGCTGCTTTGTTCTTGTCTTTGTAATCCCAGTGAGTAGCACAGTGCCTAGAGTTTAGAAGGTCTTTAATAAATGCTGATTGAATGAATATTCACCAAGCATTCCTTTTATTTTCTATAGTTCTTTTCTGAAGAATATAATATAATGAATATTTTAAAAGACATCAAAATTGAATTCAATAACTATATAGTGTGTAGGGAAAACCAACATAGCATGATGGAAGGAATACCAGATTTAGAGTTGAAAGATTTGGGTTTAAGGCCCAACTCTACCAGTTACCAGCTCTGTGACCACTGGAAAAATTCACCTAACTTCTCTCATCCTTAGTTTCTTCATCAGCAAAATGGAGATAAAAATGATTAAAGAACCTTATCCCTAGGTTTTGTATAAGGATCATATCTGATAAAAATCAAACACACATGTGTATATGTATATGCTATATACGTATATATTATGTGGAATACATACATATAAATTTGAAACCATAAAATGCCAAGTAAGTCTTACATTGGTAATAATAAAAACAATTCCTTGACACCAATCTGAAATTTCACAGAAAGAACTTTTTTCCTACACTATACTTTCTAAGTTAGGTTATATTTTAGTGTCCTCTCACCTTGAGGTTTTGGGATATAGGATTGGATAGGGAAGAGTTGAAGGGGAAATGATGACTTCCAGGTACCTACCCAGCTAACAGTTAAAGTCTTCAGAAAGTCATCTACCCACAAGTTCTAATGCCACCATTGGGGAACCAAGTGATTCTTCTATGTTCTACTTCATTTCATCTTATTGCAATGAGAACTAGAATAAAGAGTTATGAGGAAGAAGAATATGACTAAATACCCATCCCTAAGGCTCACTGAGTTCATGGCAGCTGCCACTCTGGTCCCAAACTCAGGCAACTGAGAAAAACATGAAACAGAATTGATTTTTTTAATTAATTTTTTAATCAACAAAAATTTGCCTTTTCTCTTTCCCACCTCCTCCTCCCCGAACAAGAAAGAAATAAAAATACAATCCACGTTACAAACCAATAGATTCAATCAAAACAAATTCCAACATTGGCCATGTTCAAAAAATACGTATGTGTCTTAATCTGTACTCTAAGTGTATGTTTCATCATTAGTCCTCTGGAATCATGGTTGGTCATTAAAATGATCAGAGTTTCTAAGTCATTAAAGTTGTTTGCCTTTTCAATATTCTTGTTATTGTAAAAATTGTTTTCCTGGTTTTTCTCACTATACTCTGCATCAGTTCACAAATCTTCTGAGACTTCTATGAAACCATTCCTTTCATCATTTCTTTTTAAAAAAAATTATATTTTTTCAATTACATTTAAAAACAATTTTTAAAATTCATTTTTTAAACTTTTAAGTTCCAAATTTTCTCCTTTTCTCCCTCCCTTCTCCCCTCATTGAGATGGCATGCAATTTGATATAGGTTATACATGTGCAGTCATGCAAAGTATATTTCGTTATTGGTCATAATGTAAAAGAAAACAGACCAAAAAAGCAAAATAAAGGAAGTTTAAAAAGTATGCTTCTATCTGCATTCAGATTTCATCAGTTATTTCTCTGGAGGGGAACAGCATTTTTTATTATAAATTATTCAGAATTGTCTTAGATTATGGTATTGCTGAGAATAGCCAACCTTTCACAGTTCATCACTGTATAATATTGCTGTTTTTGTGTACACTGTTATGCTGGTTCTGCTCACTCACTTTACCTCAGTTCATGTAAGTCTTTCCAGGTTTTTCTAAGAGCATATTACTCACCATTTCTTATAGCACAATAGCATTTCATCACAATACTACTGTGCTGTAAGAAATGATGAGCTCGATGAACTTAGAACAACATGGATAGACTTACACAAAATAATAAAGAGTGATATGAGAAGAACCAAGAGAACACTGTATACAGTAACAGCAAAACTGTTTTAAGAACAATTTTGAGCAACTAAGTCATTTTTGCTATTATAAATACTCAAATTAAACACTAAGGACATATGAAGGGATGTGCTATCTACATCCAGAGAAAGAACTGATAAGTAGAAGTATGTACATATGTATTATGTATGTATGTATGCATGCATACATGTATGTGTATGTGTGTGTCTAATGGTAGCCATCCCTAGAATGGGGGAAAGAGAAGAAAGAAAAAAAAGAAATTTACATGAAAACTTTACTATATATTTAAAAGGAATAGCAAATTGAACATAATAGATTTGTACTTTCATGGGCAATCATCTTTTTTATTATACTATGTTATGGAAATGCCTGTTTTATTCCATAAATTAAAAATAAAGAAAAAATTTAAATGTTAGCCATCACAATTGTATAGCACAACTTCTTCAGTCATCTCTCAATTAATGGATATCCCTTCCATTTCTAATTCTTTGTTACCACAAGAAGAGCTGAAATAAATATGTTTGTACATATAGGTCTTTTCCTTTTAAAAAAAATTTCTTTGATATATAGACCTGGTAATGGTATTGCTGGGTCAAAAGATATGAACAGTTTTGTAGCCCTTTGGACGTAGTTCCAAATTGCTCTCCAGAATGGATGGATCAGTTTACAATTCCACCAACAGTGCGTTAGTGTCCCAATTTTCCCACACTCCCTCCAACATTTGTCTCTTTCCTTTTCTGTCATCTTAGCCTCTCTGATAGGTATAAGGTGATACCTCAGAGTTATTTTAATTTGCATTTTTTCAATCAATACTGATTTAGAGAATTTTTTTCAAACAACTACAGTTAGCTTTGATTTCTTCTTCTAAAAACTGCCTGTTTTCCTTTCTATTAACCATATCAACTGGGGACTTGTATTCTTATAAATTTAACTCAGTTCTCTCTATATTTAAGAAATGAGGCCTTTATCAGAGAAGCTTTCGCAGTTTTCTACTTTCCTTCTAATCTTGGCTGCATCAGTTTTGTTTGTTCAAAACCTTTTTAATTTAATGTACTATGGATGTCATACCATTTGGTGCTTATATATTTCATATTGATATTATTTTGTTGTCTATGGTACCTTTTAGCAAAAGTAGTTTCCCTGCTTACCTCTTTTAATTAGATATATTTTTGCTTTTGCTTTGTCTGAGATCATGATTACTACATCTGCTTTTTTCCCCTTAATTTCATTTTAAGCATAATATATTCTGCTCTTGCCCCTTACCTTTATTTACTCTATGTGTGTCTCTCTGCTTTAAGTGTGTCGCTCTTGTAAACAACATATTGTAGGATTCTGTTTTTTAATCCACTGTGCAATAGTTTCTGTTTTATGCATGAGTTCATCCCATTCACATTCATAATTAGGATTACTACATGCACTTCCCTCTATCCTACTACCCCTCCATTTATGCTTCTCTCTCCCTCCCCCCATGTCTGTCTCTCTCTGTCTCTGTCTCTCTCTGTCTCTGAAGTGTCTCCCTATTTCTCTCTCTGTGTCTGTCTGTCTGTCTGTCTCTCTTTCTCCCTCTCTTCCTCTCTTTCTTTTCACCCTGTCCCTCCTTAAAAGTGTTTTGCTTCTGACCATCACCTCCCCCAATCTACCCTCCCTTCTATCAGTCCCCTCTTTTATTATTTCCTTCCTTTCCTACCTGCCTGTAGGGAAGATAGATTTCTATAAGCAACTGAGTATGTATGTTACTCCCTCTTTGAGCCAATTCCATTGAGAACAATGTTCAAACATTGTTCACCACCCCCTCATCTCCCCCTTCACTGTAAAAGCTCTTTTGTGCTATTTTTATGTGAGATAATTTACCCCATTCTATCTTTCCATTCCCTCTTTTCCCAGTGCATCCTTCTTTCTCATCCCTTGATTAAATATTTTTGGATATCATCCCATCATAGTCAATTCACACCCATGTCCTCAGTCTTTGTATATTCCTTCTAACTGCCCTAATAAGGATAAAGTCCTTAGGAGTTACAAGTATCATCTTCCCATTTAGGAATCTAAACAGTTTAACCTTATTGAATCCCTTGTGATTTCTTTTTCTTATTTACTTTTTTTATACTTCTCTTGAGTGTTATATTTGAAAGTCTAATTTTCTATTCAACTCTGGTCTTTTCATCAGGAATGCTTGAAAATTCTCTATTAATATCCATTTTCCCCCTGAAGGTTGAGATTCACTTTTGCTGGGAAGGGGATCTTTGGTTGTAATCCTAGCTCCATTGCCCTCTAGATTATAATTTGTCAATCCCTCTGATCCTTTAATGTAGAATCTGCTAAATCTTTTGTTACCCTGACTGTGGCTCCATGATTTCAACTGTTTCTTTCTGGCTTCTTGTAATACTTTCTCCTGCAACTGAAAGCCTTGCAATTTGGCTATAATATTCACGAGAGTTTTCATTTTGGGATCTCTTTCAGGAGGTGATCACCAGGAGGTGATCAGTGGATTCTTTTAATTTTTGTTTTACTCTCTGGTTTTAGCATATAAAGACAGTTTTTTTCTGGAAAATTTCTTGAAATATGATATGTAGGCTCTTTTTTTTATCATAACTTTCAGTTAATCCAATAAGTTTAAACTTATCTCTCCTTTATCTATATTCTAATTTGTTTTCCTAATGAGGTATTTAATATTTTCTTCTATTTTTTTCATTTTTTAAATTTTGTGTTATGGTTTCCTGATGTCTCATGGATTCATTAGCCCAATTCTAATATTTTAGGAATTATTTCCTTCAGTGAACTTTTGTATTTCCTTTTCTATTTGGCCAATTCTGCTTTTTAAAGGACTTCTTCTCTTCCGTGGATTTTTGTGCCTCTTTTTACCATTTGGTTTATTCCATTTTTTAAGTTATTATTTTTATCAGAATATTTTATGTCTTCTCTACCTAGTGGTTGACACTTTTTTCATGATTGTTTTTCGCATCACTCTTATTTTGTTCCTCAATTTTTCCTGTACCTCTTTTATTTGATTTTTTAAATCCTTTTTGAGTTCTTCCAAGAATTCTTTTTGGGTCTGAGATCAATTCACATTTTTCTTCCAGACTTTGAATATAGCTGTTTTGACTTTGTTGTCTTCTTCTGAGTTCACATTCCCTGTCCCCATAGTAACTTTCTATGGTCAGGTTCTTTTTTATTATTGTTTGTTCATTTTCCAGTCTATTTACTTGTAACCTTATTTTAAAATTGGATTCTGCTACTGTTGTGAAGGGGACACTGTCTCATGCTTCAGGTTTTTTCATGCTGCTGTATTCAGAGCTAGTTCTCAGGATCTGTAAGTTTTCAGTTCCTCCAAGGTGATATGATTTAAGGAGAGGTGTGGTTACTGCTCTCCTGTCCTGTGATCTGGTCTGCGAGTGACCACAAGTACTCTCTGCTGCCCTGGAATCATGACCAAGTTCCATGCTTCTTCTTGCCCTGGGACTGTGACCTGGAATTGTTTATGGGAAATACAACAGAGTCCTACACTCAATGTCAGCAAAGGGTGCCCTGTAATCTCCTTCTGACCAGTTGTCTGATCCCCTTACTCTCTGTGGTCTGAGAGCTCTGGAAGCCTCCACCATCATCTCAGTAGTCCCCAAGGCCTGCTACTGGCTTGCCAGGGCATGGCCTTATGCTGGCTATGCGTCACTTTCAGTGAGACAGACCTTTCCTTCCAACCTTCTAAGTTGAATTGGACTGGAAAATTGTTTCACCTGATCCTTTTGTTGATTCTGCCCCTTCTGAATTCATTTTTAGGGATTATTTTAACATTGTTTGGAGGAGAATTTGGGATAACTTTGTTGAGTCCCTATGTTTATTCTACCATCTTGGATTCACAAGCCCCCTTCATCATTTTTAAGCACAATAATATTCCATCATATTCATATACCATAAGCTATTTAGCCGTATCCCAATTGATGGGTACATTCTCAGTTTCCAATTCTTTTCCACCACAGAGCTACTATAAATATTTTTTATATCATATTCATTAGGAATGTAACAGCCCAGCCTACTCCTTCTGGTGTCTTTGGTTTATAAACCCAGCAGTTATAGCTAATGGGACTGAATGGAAAGACCTTAAAGTTTTCTGGTGATCAGAAGTTTTTTTTTTCTCTTAAACTTCTCTGACTACTGAGAAAAGTTCTAAATACTGTCACTCATCCATCATGGCATCTGAGAATGTGACTGATTTGATTTCATCTTCCATGAGTCACACCTTCTTTCCTTTATATGATCCCCAGTTGATGGGAAAAACCAAGAGTCCTCCAGTGAATACTTCACTCTCAGCATCATTACCATTATATGAAGAGTTGTAATTAGTGGGGGTGTTTTCCACCTGCTTGCACAGCTGGGCTCAGGACTGCTTCTTTGGTGATGCAGTGATTTGTCTAAGAACTGAAAGGGCACAGCTTCTGGTGTGAGTCTTACTCTCCAGTTGTCATCTTAACTTGTACTGATTCCACATTGTAGATCTCTAGAGAGAAAAACTTCACTCATCGACTTTCATTATATTACTTCCTTTCTTCCTATCCTCTCTCAGATTAACATTCAGCATGCCAGCTTCCTAACAAAGCAACCAAAATGTAACATTTTTCAGTTCCTAATTCCTTATTTAATTTTCAAGTGGATGAAAGCTAGATCTTTTTGGACCAGTTTCCGTAGTAAAAGAGTGATGAAGTTAACATCCAACTCCTTGGCGACATATACTCTCCAAGTCAATAATATTCTGAAACTGATTTTTTCCAAATGTGTTATTGTGCCTCTAGAAAATCAGGTGACATGTCACAAAATATTACTAAATGAATTGGCTTCAACAGAAGGGAAAATTCACAGGCAACTTACATGCAAAGCCTTACCATAAGAAAGCACAAACTATTTCTACTTGCTAATGAGTCTAACAGGGACTAGCTAATGAGAGTCTAGCCCTCAAGAGTATAGATTCTCATTGGCCAGTCCCCAGTATGGAGGAACCTGTCATAAAGTATCCTGAATGTTCCAGAGTTCACATAGGGGACTGCAAAAAGCCAAGAATACTATGCATATTCATAAGGGGGGCTCTCAGTGGCCAGTTACTATTATATATAATTACTATCATTATTTTTTGAATTCCCATGAACAAAACATACAAAGCCACAAAGAACAACACTATGGCCGGATGGAATTAAGACCTAGTGTGTTAATTTTATTTTTTTTTGTTTTTGTCCAGATTTATGATTTTCATCCGTGTAAAGAATTCCTGATGTGGAAAGTTCTTCCAGCAATGCAGACCAACAACTTCTGTGTATAGTGTAACCTTAGAGTTGCCTGGGGCGCCAAGAAGTTAATTGACTTGATTATAGTGACAGCGCCAGCATTTGCCAGTAGAAAGACTCAAACCTAGGTTTTCCTGAACCCCAAGCTAATCCTCTATGTATTATGTACCATGCTACCTTTTGGGTATTAAATAACATCTTATATTATTAAATAAGGTATAAAGAAATACCTTCTATCATGAATTGATTAAAATCTTTACTCTCCATCTGTCTCTGTCTGTTTGACTATCTGTCTCTGTCTTTCCCTGTCTCAAGCTCTCCCTTACATATAATCAGACTTGATGGCAGAATGATAGAATGATATTTGCCTACACTGATGAGACGGAGAACCCTTAGGAAGCAGGATAAGCTTTTGTAAGTACTATACAAAGCCTACAGTGCTATGATTGCTAACACAGTTAAGTTGAACTTTGAAACAGTGTTGGGTTTAAATGGCAAGCTTGTTTTCAATTAATTCCTCCTCTTCAATTAATTTTTTTTAAACCAAAAGCACTATAGTGCATCCCTGCAGGGTGGAACTGTAACAACTCAAATTGCATTCTTAGTAATGTCAGAAAAGGTTTCTTTAAGTTGGGTTATATATATTTGAGAAGAGCATGCTATTTTCCCAGCTCATTCATATGAAGAATTAAGAAAAGGTAAGGGGTAAAAAAAGAACAAGTCACTATCTTTTTCTCTTATGGAACTAGATTTTTAAAAGTAACTGATTTTCTGTAATCGGGCCTGAAATGTATCATTGAATTTATTCTGAGAAAAACAGCCATTCTTTTACTGGTGTTAACAGTTGTCTGTTAATATTATGCTATATTGAAAGTTATTTTCATATCATGAAGGATTCTAGGGAAAAAGAGGAGGATGATATTTCCAGATAAGCTTGTAATGTGTCTCACACATAAATCTTGACAAATAAAAAGGAAAAGGAACCAAGAAAGATACCCACGAATAAAGAAAACAGAAAAAAACCAACTCCTCCATCCAATCCAGAACTGAATACAAAGATAGTAGAGGCAGATGGAGGGGTCTTATCAGAGAAGTCAGTGTGATCACTGGTAATGAAGAATGCAAGACATCAGGAAGGACATTGAGGAGGTTTCATCTAGGGAAGCCAGAAGGAACTCACATGAACCAATCAAAGGCCGCATAAGCCAGGGCAAGAACCCACCAAGGAAGCTAGTGCTAATATAAGTAAATGGGATAGAAGCTGATGAAGACAGGGAGAACTGTGCCAGGGAAGTCACCTCTTGATCCTGGAAACAGACTCAAAGTCAGGTAGGCAGCACTCTGAGCAGGGAGACTTTGAAAGCTATCACAAGCTCTGGTACCAAACTCTGACTTGTCAATATACTAGCAAGGGAAGAGCCAACCCCCAATGATCACTCTGCAATCTGACTGGGCCTACCCATAAGCATCTCAGTTCACTTCGAGCCACAGCAGAAAGCAAGGACACCTTAGCCCCTGGTTGAGGGATTCAGGAAAGCTGTGCAGAAGGCTGTCTCAGTAATGCAAGTGTTACAACATCAATGGTGACCATGAATGTGCCTGTATAGTTCTGTATCGCAGAATGTAAGAGACTCTCCATATAGAAGGCAAAGAAGTAAAACATTTATTCAGACACCAGAGCATCAAATCCCCAAACCAAGAACTCCAATTCAACATAGCAACAATTATATCCCAAAAGTAGTAAGCCCACTTTATCATAACAGCACGGAACTTAAGACACAATATCACATCAGGGAGCCAAGCCATCCCCTTTGCTGGGGCCTTCCCGTAAACACTCATTCACAAATCCCAGCTGTCTTCTTGCCTGTGTCCTCTCCTCCCTCAGTTCTGAGAGAGAGCTTAATGGCTGTCATATATACATATATACCCCCTTTATAGAGTCCAAGGACATCAGGACTCTCATGATCTAATTAGCAAAAGGGTGTGGGCCTTCCTAGAAACAAGCCTCTCCTAATCAAGCTTCCCTTAACTAGAACCACCTGAGACTTCTTCATGGGATTAATGGGTGGGGAAGATCTTTAATCACATTAACACCACAGAGGCCTACAACTAGCAGGGTCTCCAGCATCCCACTGGCTCTCATCAAGGACACAGCAGAAAGTGGAGCCAACTCCTGATTGTGTATTGGGCAGAGAAAAAGATAGAATATAGACAAAGTCAGAATTCACAATGGATCACCAAAAGATTGACTCAGAATTCAGAGATTAAGGTAGAGGATGGTGGGGCCTAATATTATCCACCCCTTTTGAATCTATAGTAGGAGCAACATGCAGCCTACAGCAGGGATATGACCAAACAAAACCTATAGAACTTAGCCAAGAGGAATGTAGGGAACAGGACCAAGCACAAAATCTGAAACCGAGAACTAAAGATGATAATGTAAGAGAACGAGAGACACTAAATACAACAAAGAAACAGTATGGGTTTAAAGAAGACCAAGAGGTAAACCAAAGAAAAGAATAACTACCCAACAACTCTAAGCAGAACTTCAGAGAAAAAATAGATTGGATATTATTAGGGATGTTTTCCCCCTATTTCTTCTCATCCCTTTCCATAGCCCTGTCCTGCACAGAATCCATCCTGGATGGCCAAATGTGGAGAAAGGATTCCTCTCCCCTTGCCTTTCCTTCATCTCTTCCCAAAGTACTGGCTACCCAGAAACCATCTCTGCTGCTTGATTGCTCACTCAGCTTATATGAAATAGGAGTCATCAACTCCATTCTTTCTGATGAGATGCAGGATTACCAGGCTTTACCATCTGCTTTGTCACTCCTAAGATCCTCTAGGCACTGTCACTGGCCCTGCCTCTATGCCCTGCTGAATCCTTGGCACTCTTATCCGATCTACTATAACCTAAGTATCCCTGGTCCTTGCCTTCCACATTGCCACTGCACCCTTCAGACCCTTCGGGTCTTTCCAACCACTTGGAAGCTGAATGTTTTTCGTCTCTTGTCTTTCCCAATTAGTGTGAGTTCACCAGGGTATAGTACAGTGCTTGGCACATAGTAAGTGCTTATTAACTACTTTTCATTCACAAAAACATCAAGAGCGGCTAGAAGAAATTAAGCAAGAGATTTTTTTAAAAGAAAATTATTAATGGGAGTTGAAAAGGAAAAAAACATTAAAAGGAGAATTAAAAACTCAGAATAAAAGGTAGAAATTATTATTCACACAGTGGCCTCCCTGCAAAATAGAATGGAGCAAACAACTCAATGACTCTATGAGAAAACAAGAAAACAACTAGAATAAATTTAAAAGATTGGAAAACCAAAACATAAGGTATATAATTTCAAAAACAACTGAAGTGGAAAAAAATTGAGGAGAGAAAATTTAGGAATAATCAGATACCTTGAAAAGCATGACCAAACAAAAACCCTAAATACCATGTTTCAGGAAAAAATAAAAGAAAACTTTCCAGATGTTTTAGAATCAGAAGACTAAGCAAAAATAGAAAGAATTCATAGACTACCTTTGAAAAGAAACCCCAAAATGAAAACACACAGAAATATCATAGCTCAAATCCAGAACTTCTGAGTCAAAAAATATTACTGCAGGCAACCAAAAAAGGAGTTCGAGTGCCAAGGAACTACAGTCAGGATTATGCAAGATTTGGTAAGTGTCTACAACAGCCATGTAGAAAAAAAACTTGAAAAATGATACTCCAAAATGCAAAAGGCAGGCTGAACCAGCTAGGGACCATGAGGAGACAAGAGGCAGCACAAGAGGCAAGACAAACTACCACCACCACCATTATCACCATCTTGACCACCATTTCCTTTCAGATTCTGATGGTGATGACCTAGGACTCTGAACCCAAGAATCCTGGAAATAGGGACATTAAATAATGATATTAATGAAGAGATATTAGCATCTGTTCTACCACAGAACCCCCAAAACTATAGGACTTTTCTATCTGACTTGCAGTTGAAGCCTTCCATGTATTTGTCTCCCTCATTAAAATGTAAACTCTGAGAAATGGGACAGAAATGGGACTCATCTATTTGTATCCCCAATTCTTAGCATGGTACTCTGTACATAATAAATGCTTAATAAGTGCTTTTTTCACTCATTTAAAAGATAATGGCTTTGCAACCAAGCATAATTTATCCTGCTGAACTGAATATACTCCTACAGCAGAAAAAAAATTAAAAAGGACCTTCAATAGTGGATTTTCAAGCATTTTAAATGAAAAAACCAGAGGTGAGTAGAAACTTTGAAATGCAAGTGAAGCAAGAGAAACCTAGAAAGGCATATGCATTTGAGAATCTAAAAGGAGTTAAAGAAATGCTTACATTCTAATAGGAGGAGAAGAGGCAAATGTCCCTTCAGCATCCTAATGTCTTCAAGCATCCACAGAGAAAGTGAAATAGGACAAAGATAAGGCCTGGGTATGATTTTGTTGTTTTGTTAGTTTTTTTTGAAAAGGAAAAAGGAATATATTAGAGAAGAATTTAGGAAAAAGGGGACAAAACTTACTATTTCCCATAAATGAGGTATACAAGAAGAAACCTATATTAACATGGAGGAGGGTATGAGGAAAGTGGATATATATATATATATATGTGCGTGTGTGTGTGTGTGTATATATATATATGAACACATATATATGCATATATATGTATATATACATGCATATGTATATACATATACACACATATATGCATGTGTGTGTCTATATATATGTATAGATATAGATAGATAGATAGATAGCCTTTATAGACTCTAATGATCTTTATCCCAACTCCCACTTTTAACAGTCAAGTCACATGTCGTGCATCAAGGTTAGATCTCCCTTTTATCATTCTAGGTATACTCCCTGAAGGGTTCTTGAGCCATTGGTTCAAGTTTCTAACCAGTTGAGAATGATTTTAATTAGCCAGCTTTAAGTAATTTTTAGTAAGGTCTTATAGACTTTATATAGACTTATTATAAGACTTTACTAAAGTCTTATAATAAAAACAGTTAAAAAATATGCCCCCCCAAATCTGTGATACTTTCCTACAAGTGTGTGTGTGTGTGTGTGTGTGTGTGTGTGTGTGTATCCCAGGTGAAAAGGGGTTTGAACCACGTGTGCCCAGCTCCTGCCTACTAAAAGTCCTTTTCTCCAAGCAGTGAGCAGCAGAAACTGAACTGGGCCTGCTTTAGATTAACTCAGTGAATTATCATGGAGCAAGTGATGATCACTGCCCATTTCCCAGCTTATCCACTCCCTCAGATCCCCATCTTTCCAATCTTTCCTTTGGGGGAGAGAGAAATGTTTTATACCAACTACTCACTCTGTACCATGTTAGTAAATACCTCTTTCTAAAAGTATTGTAATGCTGGATTATTAAAATGATTTCCTGTTGGCCCAGATGATGTATCTACAATTCGTAATTAGTCTTAGTAAAGTACTCCATAATGGTGGGTAGAAAACTCAGATGAGATTTAAGAATCACAAGATTAGAAGGCACTTCAAAGAGTATCTAGCGCAATCTATACCTTTACAAGAATACCCCTGAAAACATGTTCAACAAGTCATCATCCAGTCTTTACGTGAACATCTCCCTGGATACCCTGCTTAGATACTAACTAGGCAAATTTTTTTTTCTTTATTGAGGCAAAATCTTCCCTTTTCAACCTCTATCCATTGTACCTAGTTCTTTCTACCCCTCTAGATCCAAATAGAACTAACCTAATCCCTCTTCAACATGATGGTCTTTCAAGTACTTGAAGATCTCAATCTTATTTTCCCTAGGTTTCCTCCTCTCCAAACTAAATATCACCAGGGTCTTTAGTCAGTCCTCATGTGGCATGATCTCAAGAACATTCCCCATTCTTACCTTTCTCCTCTGTAGATTCCCTAGCCTATCAAAATCTTTCCAAAAATGTTGTATCTAGAAATGAACACAATAATATAGATGATCTGTCTACAGTGAAGTAGATCAGTACTATAACCTTACTGGTCCTGAATTCTTAAAGTAGCCTAAGACCATATCACATTGTTTTGGGCTCATATTGAGCTTGCACTCCATTAAGGCTGTCAGATCCTTTTTTCATAGGAACTATCCAGCCACACCTTTCTTGACTTGTGCACATGAAGTTATATTTCTACCATCTCTAAAGATTTTTTTTTTAGAAATCACTGACAGTAGCTGTTCAATCTCATCTGCCAAGTCTTTTAGTGCCCTGGGATAAAGTTAATCCAAGTTGTTATCATTTCCTTATTTACCTTGTGTTTCAAGTCCCACTTAGCCTTTTTTTGGATCTGTCTTCTCCAGGTCACAGATCGGTCTCTTTGGCAGAGAAAACAGAATCAAAATACAATTTGAATATTTTCTATTCTCACCATTATCAGAGTTTCATCCATCCAAAGTAAGTAAAAACCAAACCCAATTTTGTGATCTTTGGCTTTTCACACCAGCCTCAGCTCATTCTGAGCATTGGTGCTCCTAACACTGTACTGTGCCACACTTTTGTATTCATTCTCATTACCTACCCTTGCTTCCAACTACATGTCAGTTTCTATAGACAGCCCTCTATTGCCCTCCTTATTGGAAGTGTTTCTGTTTGTGTCTTTAGAATCTCATGAGAGCTTCCCATTTATCCTTAAACAATTCCCTTGTGGATATTGTGGCTGTAGGATCCTATATTTTCTCTGAAGTCTTTGAAATCTACTCTCTCTAAATCTAGGATTTCTAGAAATGAAGGAAGCTAAGAGTACTCTCCTATCCTATCCTACCTTCTTATTATCCTGTCCTATCCTATATCATCTCCTCTCCTCTCCTCTCTTCTCCTATACTATCCTAACCTACCCTTTCCTATCCTATCCTATCCTATCCCCTTCCTATTCTATCCCATCCTTTTCTATCCTATCTTATCCTCTTCTATCCTATCCTATCCTACCCTCTTCCTAGTCTGGATATCCCATCCTCTTCTATCCTATCCTATCCTTTCTCCTGTTTCTAGCTTATCCTATCATATCTCATCCCATCCCATCCCATCTTATCCTATCCTATCCTATCCTATCCTATCCTATCCTATCCTATCCTATCCTATCCTATCCTATCCCATCCCATCCTATCCTATCCTATCCTACCCTCTTCCTAGTCTATCCCATCCTCTTATATCCTATCCTATCCTTTCTTCTGTTTCTATCCTATCTCATCCCATCCCATCCCATCCTATCCTATCCTATCCTATCCTATCCTATCCTATCCTATCCTATCCTATCCTATCCTGTCCTGTCCTGTCCTGTCCTATCCTATCCTATCCTATCCTATCCTATCCTATCCTATCCTATCCTATCCTATCCTATCCTGTCCTGTCCTGTCCTATCCTATCCTATCCTATCCTATCCTATCCTATCCTATCCTATCCTTTCTCCTGTTTCTATCCTATCCTATCCTCTTACTACCACACCCTATCCTATCCTAACTGCTTCTTATCCTATCCTCTTCCTATTCTAGCCCATTCTCTTCTACCCTATCCTATCATTTCTCCTCTTCCTGCCTATCCTATCTTATCCTGTCCTCTTTTCTTACTTAAATTCAGTCAGTCCTTTAGAACTTATTCCAAGTATTATCTCCTCCAAAAGCACTGCCCTTTCAGATCTCATCATATATATCATCCATACCATCACTTGGCCCTCATCATACTGCTGTGTGGTAGATCTTGTCATATCATTATTTGGCTTTTATGTATTTATAGCTTCATGTAAAAATGTTTTGTTTAATAGATTCATTTCCCCATTAGACAATAAATTCTTTAAGGGAAAGATGGACTTCCATAATAGCTTATATTCATAGAACGCTTTAGAGGTTTGCTTTCCTCACAGAGATCCTGATAGGCAGTAGAACAAGTGTTATTATCTTCATTTAGGGAAAAATAAACAGGTTCTAAGGGGTTAGCCAACTTGCTTATAGTCACAAAGCTAGTAAATGTTAACGATTGAACTCGAACCCACCTCCAAGGCCCTTTCCGTATCCCACTATGCTAGGTATATATAGTAAATGTTTAATTAATGTTTACTGACACAAACTGAATTTTAGGTGCTCAATTTTTTTATAGAATGAATAACTTCCCCATGCATATTAGGAATCACACATTAATTGGAATTCTAGGCAAAGGACCTCCGTTGGGTCTCTGGATAATCACAAGAATTCTCTAACTTTCTAAGCAGCACCTGTCGACATGAGGAGAAACAAGCTCGTTCAGAGTAACATGTCATTTCTGGAGAATTGACTTACACTTGTTTTATTTTTTTTTCCCCTCAGCAACATTCTCATCTAAATCCAGCTGAAATGAACATTCTTTTTTCTGAGTTCACAGAAATTCTAAATCATAGGTTGGACACTTCTTGCATAATTCTGTGGTGTGCTTCTTGGCAAGCTCCAGGCTGCCTTTGCTGGATACATTTTAATTGCGCCCTGATCACATAGCCTGTAACAGCTCATCATGCTACAGTGCTGGTTGCATACTTTGCATTTGATATTTGAAGGAACTGACTTTTCTCTTCTCTCTCCGACTCACCAATTCCTTCTTTATCACAAAATTACAAAATAGCAGCAGCTGAGTGACTGCCTAATTACTGATTTCATTAGCATAGAGCAAAATGTCATTAAAATAAAAGCAAATAGCACTGATCCATCACTGTCCTTCAGGAGTGGCAGATGATGGGACTCGTGGCAGATCGCTATCTCGATGCCGGGGTGTGGCTGAAGAGATCAATATGTGACTGGCATCTTTTTCCACACTGCACACATTAAGATAATCCTTTGGTTTGCAGCTGCAGCTACTGTTTGCCAAGCCTGATATTGTCTGCTTCTGTCTCTTTTCTCACTCTGCCTCACTCCTTTTGTCAAAATAAGACAGTCCATCTCCAATTGCGATATGCATTTATTATTTGTCCCATTCATTTGGCATTTATCATTTAGAGTCATGTATTATTATTCATACAGTGGGGCGAAAACAGCATTGGACTTGGGAGTCAGACAGACCTTGCCTTGGGTCCAAATCCCAGTTCTGCCAATTATGGGCAACAGAATCTTAGGCAAGTCATTTAACTACTCTAAGCCCCAGATTCCCAATTTCTAAAATGTGTGTGGTAATATTTATACTAAATATTTCACAGTATGCCTCTAAGAATGAAGTGAAATAACATTTGATTCAGTGTACATTTATTAAATACCTACTATTTTTAAGGTCCTATGAAAGCTCTTAAAAACTCTTTTCCAATAGATCATGGATTTAGAACTGAAGCTATCCTTATTGGTGATCTATTCGAACTTCTTTATTTTACACTAAAAAACACACAAAGTTACTAAAATAACAACAATAATCATAATAATAACTAACACATATATAACACTTTAAGGCTTCCAAGGCACTTTACAAATATTATCTCATTTTATCCTCACAGTAACCCTGGGAATTAGGTGCTTTTATTATCTCCATTTTACAGATAAGGAAACTGAGGCAACACAGGTCAAGTGGCTTGCCCAGAGTTGCATAGCTAGTGAGTGTCTGAGGCCAAATTTGAACCCTGGTCTTTCTGATTCCATGTCTTACCACTTTTTCCACCAAACTACCTACCTGCTAAGGCCACATAGGTGTAAAGAACAAATAAAGAATTTAAATCAAGGGCCTCTAACTTCAAATCCAGAGCTCTTCTACTTATACAATATTTATTTCCTTACTCCATATGTTATGATTGTATAAGGTCACTTGATAGATGAACCATAGATAAAATTTAGTTCAATGACTCTCTGTTTAAAAATGATAAGTGTGAAGGCTTGAGATTTGGGGATAAGAATTCATTATTTGGTTAAAAAATTGTTGGGAAAACTGAAAAGCAATATGGCAGAAACTGGGCATAGGCCAATCTCTTACACCATTTTACCAAGATAAAGTCAAAATGAATACATCACCTAGATATAAAGAGAGATACTCCAAGAAAATTTAAAGAATATGGGATATATTACTTATCAGACTTACAGATAGGTGAACAATTTATGAATAAACAAGAGATAGAGAGCAGAGTGAGATGTAAAATGGATAACTGTGATTACATTAAATTAAACAGATTTTGTACAAATAAGAAAAGTAGCTAAAATCAGGAGAAAAGCAAAAAATTGGAGGGGGAGAATTTATAGACAGTTTCTCAGATCTCAAATATATAAAGAATATATAAGAATATGAGTCATTCCCCAATTGATAAATAGTCAAAGGATATGAACTGGCAGTTTTCCAATGAAGCAATCAAAACAATTTATAGTCATAGGAAAAAATGCTCTAAATCATTATTGATTAGAGAAATGCAAATTAAAACAACCATGACATATCATTTTACCCTATCAGATTGGCTAAAATGATTAAAGGGAAAAGCAAGTGTTGGAGGGGATATGGAAAAATCAGGATACTAATTCATTGTTGGTGGAATTGTGAGCTGATCCAATCATTTTAGAGTGCATTCTGGAATTATGCCCAAAGACTTATTAAACTGTCTGTGTGTGACCCAGCAATACCACCAGTAGGTCTGTTTCCAAAGATGATTAGGGAAGAAAGGAAAAGAACCTATGCATTCTGAAATAAGCAGCTTGCTTCGTGGTAGCAAAAAAAACTGAAAATTGAGGAGATGCCTGCCAATTAGGGAATGGCTGAATGAGATATGGTATATGATTGGGATGGGATGCTGCTGTGTTATAAGAAATGATAAGCTTGATGACTTTAGAAAAACATGGATAGACTTGGACAAAATAATGAAGAGTGAAATGAATAGAATCAAGAGAATGTTGTATAAAGCAAACAGCTTTGAGCAAATAAGACATTTCAACTATTATGAACACCCAAATTAACTACTGAAGACATATAAAGAAAGATACTATCTACATCCAGAGAAAGAAATGATAAATAGAAATATGTATAGAATGGTTTTACATATATGTATATATATACATATTTATGTCTAACGGTAGCCATCTCTAGGTGGGAGAAGGAGAACGGAAGAAAAAAGGAAAAAAAACTTTACATGATAACTTTATTATATATTTAAAATGAGTAACAAGTTGTACATAATAGATTTGCAGTTTCATGTGCAATTATCTTTTTTATTATATTATGTTATATAAATGTTTCTTTTATCTCATACATTAAAAATAAAATAGATAATTTTTTAAAATGCTAATGTAAATAAATGTTAACAATGCAGATTAAAAAATGACAAGCAAGGCATAAAACAGATTAGTGT
Source organism: Trichosurus vulpecula (assembly GCF_011100635.1). Taxonomy (NCBI): domain Eukaryota; kingdom Metazoa; phylum Chordata; class Mammalia; order Diprotodontia; family Phalangeridae; genus Trichosurus; species Trichosurus vulpecula. Next base: position 336,462,873 of record NC_050576.1, on the reverse strand, counting down.
TTGCTCACCAATTTTGCTCAATACTATGATAGAAGATATCTTTGCCATAATCCAAATGGAAAAAGAATTCTCCATAGACGATAAGGCCTTCTAGATGTTGCTTTTGCAGATGTTATTTAGTGTATTATATCACACCACCTCCCCCACATACACACATACACTCCACCAGAGGATATCACCTGGCCTCCTCAAAGAAATCTCTGTATGCTCACAAGAGATCCACGTAACAATCTACATAAGAAGAAAGAAATGGATCAAAATGTCTTTTTGCTGAGACTACGATAAGCAGTTGAATGAACAGTGCAGTGTTCATCAGTACATGTTAGTACATATACCTATAACAAGCCCTGCACATAAACAATGAACAGGACCCAGAATTCAATAGAAACAATTTATTAAGCTTGTTTGAAGGTAAGAAATTGTGCAGAATTACCAATAATCCTATACTGTTTCCTGACACAAAGTTCGTCTTTTTAATGCTAATATTCTTCTGGTGTTACTATATGTCCAAAAACCACATGGAACTCAATGGTCTCTGTAAAATAAAAATTTAAGGGTGACTCCCCACAGCAATAGAAACACATGTGTTGTCCGTAAAATTACTAGAATTTTACAATTAAAGAGGCAAATCCACACCACTAATGAAACTAAACTTTTTCCAACCAATCAGCATGATTTAAGTCTCATAATCTCTCAAGAAGGTAGAGGGTCAGGGGTGTCTATGGGAAGTAAATGTTGGTATTGTTGGTATATTTTAACTCAAAGGCAGCACAGAGTATCTCAAGGTGAAGAAAATCAACCAGTTCTAGAGGGGAGAAGTAAGCAGCCTGAAGCATATTACCAATGATGATTTGTATGCAAGAAATGTTCTGAATGATATCACCCAGGAAATGAACAATGAGGAAAGTGAGAAAGGTAGATTTGGTCACCTAGGGAGAGTAAGGGATAATAGATGGCAACATGAGGGCTGCTCTAGTCCTCATGAAATATTAAATTATCTGGAATAAGGTCATTGGGTAGATCAACTGCAGAGGAGTTATGGCAGTACATTGACAAGAGTACATGGACAAGGATCACACAGGATGAGGAAATGAAAATAGAATATTCTTGAACTCACAGAAAAGTAGCCATGATGATGATATAACAGATCCACTGAAATACTGAAGAATATGTTGAAGGAAACACAAAGAGTGCTAGGCAGCAGTCTGGCAGAATTGTAATGCCAATGTTAGTAGAAATATAGGCCCTGCCCTCAAGGAATTTATAGTCTAATTGCAAAGATTGCAGGTACATCTATTTGTAATACAAATTAGAATATGACAAATGCACCAGAGAAATACCAAAATAGTGCCATTCAATTTTAGAGGTAGGAAAGATTACTTCCAGTTTGGAGGTAAAAGGAGACTCTGTGGTGCCCAACTAGGAGATAAAGAGATGGAAAGGATTTCATCTGATATAGATGGGGACATTCTAGGCATTGGAGGTGGTGTGTGAGCAAAGGCATGGAGTTAGAAAAGCATGGAAGAAATTTAGACATCATTAGATGAGACAGAGATAGAGGGAGAGAAAGAGAGGGGCAGAGAGAGAGAGAGAGAGAGAGAGAGAGGGAGAGAGAGAGAGAGAGAGAGAGAGAGAGAGAGAGAGAGCATGAAAATGAACAAGAGTCTTGGAGACTTCAGACTCATATGGACCTGGTTACCTAGAAGCCTACATAGACATATGGCTCTGCCAGAGAACTATGTTCAGCGGAGGAGTTCTTCAAATTCCTGAAAGAAAGGTAGGAGTTAATGGACAAAGCAGCGGCCAAGTAGGGTTAAGGAATAGCAAGGAACAGGTACAATATGGAGCAGTAAACCCAAAAATTGCCATCCACTGGTATTTAGGGTTATGTGGACTTTTCAGGTCCAGAAGTGTGTGTGTGTGTGTGTGTGTGTGTGTGTGTGTGTGTGTGTGTGTGTGTGTTTAGGGGAAAGGCAAGACAGGGGTCAACTCTAACAATAAGAAATATATTAGTCTTGCATGGTATAGAGAAAACTCTACTACATGTCAGCACTATAAGTCTGGAGGACTGCATATACGTCTGGGGAAATGGGGCTCACTAGAGAAGGAAGGATACTTGTTTTCTTATTTGTAGGTTTCGTTACAAATCCTTTGCATTGTTTTGCTCAAAATGTTCTATTTTCAATGTCTTGTTGGCCTAGTTACATATAACCCCAAGGTTAGGGCGCTTTATCTTTTATTTCAGAGACTTAGACATGAGCCCGATTTTAACATTCCCAGAGGATATCCTGGGTAAGGGCAAAACAAATTAAATGGCATAATGATTGTTGGAAGGGAAGAAGGGGCAGGTGAGGGGGAATGAGTGAATCTTGCTCTCATCGGATTTGGCTTGAGGAGGGAATAACATACACACTCAAATGGGTATCTTACCCCATAGGAAAGAATGAGGAAGGACATAAAAAAGGGGGGATGATATAAGGGAGGGAAGACAAGGGGAGGAGGTAATCAAAAGCAAACACTTTCAAAAAGGGACAGGGTCAAGGGAGAAAATTGAATAAAGGTGGACAGGATAGGAGCGAGCAAAATATAGTTAGTCTTTCACAACATGAGTATTGTGGAAGGGTTTTGCATAATGATACATATGTGGCCTATGTTGAATTGCTTGCCTTCTTAGGGGTGGTGGGTGGGGAGGGAAGAGGGGAGAGAATTTGGAACTCAAAGTTTTAAAAGCAGATGTTCAAAAAAAAAGTTGTTTTTTCATGCAACTGGGAAATAAGATATATAGGCAATGGGGCATAGAAATCTATATTGCCCTACAAGAAAGTAAGGGAAAAGGGGATGGGGGGAGTGGGGTGACAGAAGGGAGGGCTGAGGGGAATGGGGCAATCAGAGTATATTCCATCTTGGAGTGGGGGGGAGGGTAGAAATGGGGAGAAAATTTGTAATTCAAAATCTTGTGGAATTCAATGCTGAAAGCTAAAAATATTAAAGAAAAAAAAGAAAAAAATGGTATAATCATTGAGAAGACCTCAGTACTGAATCCAGTCTCTAGAAGCAAGAGCTTCAGTTTCACATCATAACTTATAGAGAATTCAAATTTAAAAACCATAGATTCACCCATCAGTTGAGGAATTGCTAAACAAGCTGTGGTATATGATTGTGATGGAATGTTATTTTACAATAAGAAATGACAAGCAGGATGATTCAGAAAAACCTGGAAAGACTTACATGAACTGATGCAAAGTGAGTGAGCAGAACCAGGAGAATGTTGTACATAGTAACAGCAATATTGTACAATGAAGAATTGTGAATGACTTAGCTATTCTTAGCAATACAACGATCCAAGACAATCTCAAAATACTCATGATGAAATATTTTCTCCACCTCCAGAGGAAGAAATGATACTGTCCAAATACAGACCAAAGCATGCTTTCTTTTCCTTCCCTTCTTTTTCTCTTTCATCTGTCCTCCCTCCCTCTCTTTCTTTCTCCCTCCCTCCCTCCCATTCTTCCTTCTTTCCTTCTTTCCTTCCTTCCTTCCTTCCTTCCTTCCTTCCTTCCTTCCTTCCTTCCTTCCTTCCTTCCTTCCTTCCTTTTCATTTAAGTCTTCTTGTACAAACGACTAATACAGAAATGTTTTGCATGATCACACATATATAAACTATATAGGATTGCTTACCATCTCAGACATAGGGAGAGGGAGGGATAGAATTTGGAACTAGAAACTTTTTTTTGAAGTTTTAAAATTGTTTCAACATGTAATTGGGGAAAAAATTAAATATTATTTTTAGAAAACATAATAGATTCAAATGAACTTTCTAATTTTAGAGTATCTTTCCACCCCAATTCTATAACTGAAGCAATTTCAATAATTTAAAGTAATTGTCACAATACTTCAGAATATATTAAAAACTCAGGAGTAGGGAGAACTCATATTGGCACTTCTACAGCTTGTTTATAGTACTATTTTTGATCAAATTTCATAAAACTATTAAAATCTTAAATGTGGAAGGAGGCTTAGAAATCCCCTTATCTAATCTTTTTTTAAAATTTACAGATGAGGAAACTGAGGCCAAAAAGATTTATTGATTTGTCGAGGGTCAAAGAGGTGTTTTACTTCCTTGTATCAGTTTCCTCATGTGTAAAATGGCAAGAGTAACCATCCTTCCAGGAAAGAAGTGAGGAATCACTTACAAAATTAGCATAGTTTGATTACAAATCTAAGAAGTACTATGTGCCCATTAATTAGACTTTCTAGACCGAAGTGCAGAGAAATGGTAATGCCAATGTTAGAAGTAATATAGGGAGGAGAAAAAGAAACTTTCCCAGAAAAAAGGAAAGATTTTTCCTCCTTAAAAATACAATTTGGATAAAAATGAAGTTCAGGTTGTTATTATGTGTGATATATGCCACTTACATCATCTTAAGGGCCTGAAAGTGATATAAAAATAGCCTATCAATTCATCTACAATATGTCTATACTCAGAAAGGGTGTAAAGAAACTTCTGCCAAATCATGCTGCATTAATTCCAATTACAAGAGCAATGAGCCCCAAAAGGACTATGTGTGATATTTTTGTCACTGTGATAAATTTAGGGAGTATTTGGAAGGCATTTTAAGAATATATTGAGGTACAAAATGTTCATATTAGCTCCTCAGGGAGGAGCACCTCAAGGTGGGCTTCTGGTGACATGATTGATCACCTTTGATAAATTTTTCTTTGACTTTGGAATCATAGAATCATCAAGTTGAAAGGAATCTTTGAAACTACCTTCTGTAATCTGTCATCCAATGCAAAGACGGTATCTGCAATATCTAAAAACAAATGACCAGCCTTTGGCAGGTCCTCACCAGAAATGGTATATTCACTACCAGTCCCACTGGAAGCAATGGGGCATAGTGGAAGGAGCTCTGGATATGGGATCATAAAATGAGAGTTTGGATACCAGTTACTCTATTTACTAACCCCTAGGCATCTTAGGCTTTTTATTTATAAAAATTCAATTCAAAGTATATATGAAGCTCATACTATGTTCTAGGCATTGTGAATAAGAGTATTTAATTTAAAAAATGAAAAAGTCCTACCATCAAAGAACTTACATTCTATTCTGAGTGGGAGAGGATGAAATACAAGCTAGATAAATACAACCCAGATACATGAATACCATGTATAAGAAAAGAACCAAAATGTACTTCAGAAAGTAGAGGATACTAGTAACTGGGATTAGGAAAGACCTCCTATGAGAAATAGCACCTGAGGTAGGCTTTGAAGGAAGCTTGGGATTTCATAAGTTGGATCACAGAAACGAGTATACAGCAGACAAGGGGAATAGCTAATTGAAAGTAATGATGGTAAGACATGGAATCTCATGTATGAAGAACAGTTAATAGAACAGCTTGATTAATGTGGAGAGCTAGTTAATGGGGAATAATTTGAAGGAAGGTGGAGAGAAAGATTGTGGAGAGCTTTAAATAACTGGGTGAAGAGTTTGAATCTTTTTTCTCTGAGGCAAAAGAATATGAAGGACAGATTGTTGGGAAAGCATAACAAATTTTGTTTTGGACTTTGAATTCAAGATGTTTACAGGACATCCAGATGGAAATGTCCAGCAGTCATTTGGTTAGTGTGGGACTGAAGTTTAAATTAGGGATTAGAGCTGAATACACAGATGTTTAGGGTCATCTGCTTAGAGATGATAATTGAACCCTAGAGAACTGATGGGATAACCATAGGATAGAATTTAGATAGAGATGAGGTAAAAGCCTAAAACAGGGCCTTGGGGGATTTGAATATTGTCTCACTGGCAGGAGAAAGCCTATGCAACAAAAGAAACTGAAAAGGAATAGTCAGACAGGTAGGAAGAGAACCAAGAGAGAGCAAAACCAGTGAATCCATGGGGAGAGAAAGTATTCAGGAAGCAGTTGTTGACAGTTGTGTTGTTGTGGTTGTCCTTCCTTCTCAAAGAGGACCATGACATCAGGGAGACGGTGACATGACTTGTAGATGACTTTGATTTGAGTGAGGGAGGGCTGTGCAAGGTCACCAGCATCACCTTCTCCTCCAGAGCCATCTGGGTCTAGTGGCTAGATATTGATGAGGACAACTGGAGATGGCCCAGGATGCAATGGGAGACCCTGGCCCCCTTAGGCTAAGGTCTTTTCAGGTTTGCACTTTTTTAGTGAGGTAACACCCTTTCAGTGAACAGGCCTCTTCAAGAAATGAGTCATGGAATGGCTCCTTTAACAAAAAAAAAAATCAAACTGGGAGGGGAAAACCCTCAGAGTTGCTGGCCAAAAGAGAAATAGTTACTATTTATATTCACTCTGAGACAGGAGGTCCCAAAAAATAGTCATTAAATGGTACTTGGGCAGAGACCTATTGTGGTCCAATCTATGAGCTCCAGAATGAAATGGGTTTAAGGTTTGGTCTTTGAGAACGAGATCTAGCCAGGAAACCCCAAGTTAAGTAGGCAGCTTTTGGCCATCAAATTTACCTTCCTTTGGAGAGGCAGAGGCAGTATCAAAACTTTCAAAGAGGAAAAGTTACAAAGAGAATGAGGACTGAGAAAAGCCCATGGGATTTAGTTATTAAGAGAATATTTATTGGTAATCTTAAAGAGAATAATTCTAGTATAGTGCTGGGATCAACGAAACGTTGCAAGCAATTTATAAGTAAATACGAGATACAGTAGGAATAATATCTTTCAGAGTTCACCACCATGTAGGGTAGAATAGTTCTTTTCCTACAAGGGAAGGAAGGGATCTGCCCCCTAGGACTTGATTGGCTCACAGGGCTAATGGCTCAAGAGGAATCTTCATTGATGGGTTCTTGGTTGCCTAAGAGCACAAGATAGGTCAGGCCAAGTATAATCAATATCCTTTAGGCTTGGTGGATATCCTACGACAATGGAAATGTGTTTCAGCATGGAGATGAGTAGAGGACATTGCAGTGGGATGGGAGGGGATGTCTACTCAAGGCAAGTATTTTATCTTTACTAAGTATCCTTTCCTTTCGATGCCACGTCTAAGTAAACACTCTTTTGTTAACAGTTAAGTGACCTATGAGTATTTCATTGAAGTTGAGCCAACAGCCCAGCCTAAGTCAAGCCTGGTCTATTGCAGGAAGTGAGGAGAGGAAGACGAGTGTAGAACACATTTTCTAGGAGTCTGGCTATGAAAAATATAAGCAATATAGGACAACAGCTAAAAAAGAAAGCAGAATCAAGGGAAAGATTTTAAAGGATGATAGAGAATTGCTGGAATGCTGGCCAACTGTAACCACCCAGCACATAAGCCCAAGGGCCCCAGGAACAGTAGTATACCTCCAGACCACTGGCCTTGCTTCTAGCACAACCTGGCTGATATCACCCAGGAAAACAAGCTCTGTACAGAAAGGGGCCACCATCTCCACCAACTGCCAATCAACTGCCACATATAGGGAAGTCAAGCCAGCCTACCTAAAAGAGCTAGAGACCCTGAAGAACAGATAGGAGGCAGCTTATGGTGGGCGAATCACATCACTGCCACCATCTCCAACTACCACCAATGCACAAGGCCTGCAACCTTTGGCTCCTCAGTACTTATGGTTACTAATGACATGGAAAATAATTTTCTTGAAATTATAAACTGGTAAATATCAGAAATGGATATCATTTTATTAGTAGAAGTAGCATTAAAGGTGCCAAATAAGAAGGGTACCATTTCTGCTGTACACTCAGGAGCACAGGACCTTTCCATCTGACTGTCATCTCTCCCATGAGAATATGAGTTCCTTGAAAACAAGGATTGTACTTTGCACCCAATAAATGTTTTTTTAATTCAATACATTCATCATTCATTCATTCATAATGATACCTATTCTACCCATCTTGCAGGGCTGTTGTGAGGAAAGGATGATTACTAGTCAAATTACTAGTAAATTATTAGTGAAATGGGAATAATATTACTTTAATTGAGGGAGTCTTAATTGTTAACAAATTCTTCTTTATCTGAAACCAAAATCTATCTTCTTGTAACTTCCACCCATGGATTCTACTTACACCCTTTGAAGTTAAACAAGTCTCAACCTTTTCCCATATAACAGTGTTCAAAATATCTGAAGACAGCATCATGTACTCTACCAAGTGTTTTCTTCTCCCGGCTCTATGTCCCCATTTCCTTCAGCCTATCAACATATGCCATATATAGAGTTCCCTCACTACCCTGGTGAGGGACTTGGGAATCCAAGCCATTACACACCTCACGATAAAAATGTCAATGACATTTGAATGATTCCAGAGGACTTGAATGCCAGAGGATGTATTTGCTAGGATGTTTCCTTTTTTTGAAGGAGAAGTCAGTTAGGAGATACAAGCCCCCATTTCTGCTTTCTCTAGGTAAGTGTTTTCCTGAGATGTATCACAGCAGCTTGAAAACAACAGAAATAACAGAGCAGGACATTGGTGTGGCAGACATTGCAAAGATATTCAGGCATTTGGAAACTCTGGAGTAGCCCAGGCCATCTGGAAAAAGAGGAAATACTGCAGCATGGTAATATAACTGCAAATTTGCAAAACAGTCAGGTTGTACAACTAACAATTGATTACATTTGCTTTTTGCTGAAGTTTATGAGTTCTTGGGGGCAATTTGGTGGGGGAGAATTGCAAATCAAGATGGAATTTCCATATGGTGTTCAGATGCTCTCACTTTCATATTAGATCTCAAATCCACATTCCAGTCATGACTTCCCTCTACCACCTCCCTTGAGGATCATAGAGTAATGCAGAGATCAATTCAATTCAATTTAGAAAAGATTTATTCATCTCCTACTATGTGCAAGGCCTGGGGACACAAATAAAAACAGTGAAATGGATTTAGCAGCTAAAAGATCATTGGAAACATTGGAAAAGCCAGAGCTGAAAAATAACGTTGAAATACAAATATAAGAACGAAGAGAACCATAAAAGGCAAATATAAATGAACAATCAGAAGGGACTTTATAAGGAAAAACTATTTACATTCTAATGGAGAAAGGGATGATAGAAGGATTCTTTCAAAACCCTAATGCCACCAGAGATAGTGATTTAACTATCATAGAGATAGTTAAATTAGACAGAAAATCTAGAACTGGTGTGTGTGTGTGTGTGTGTGTGTGTGTGTGTGTGTGTGTGTGTGGATGATGCTAAAAGAAGAAAGAAAATGGAGTAGGGAAAGAATATACTCATGGAAAAGGGTGGAGGAAGTATGGGGGAACTTAAAAGCCTATATAATTCAGTATACAAGGCTATATGAATGTCAAAGCGGGGAGGGAATAAGCACCATTCGAGATGCACTTCCACCTAAATTTGTCAAAAGAGGGCAGAAAACAAACATTAAGAATTCATTACAGAAATGCATTCAACTAAACAGGATTGTAGGAAAGAATAGGAAGACAAGAAAGTGACAACATAGTAAAGGAGAGATTCAGGGATTTGCTTATTTAGTCATAACAAAACTTGGAAAGCCATCATGAAGAAATGTTTGAAACAAAAGAAAAAGGTAAGAACATGTAATAAAGAGATAGTTGGTAGAAAGAGACAAAAAGCAAAAGAATACAGGATGGTAGAAAATACACAATTAAATATGATAACTGTATGCAGTTAACCATAAAGCAGAAGAAGATAGTGTACTGTATTAAAATCCTGAATCCAACTATATGTATATGTGTGTGTATGCATATCTATCTATCTATCTATCTATCTATCTATATATATATATATAGTATATAAGAAACACATTTGAAACACAAAGGCTCAGAGTGAAAATAAGCAAAATCTATTATGCCTTGGCTGAACTTTATAAAAGCATGAATAGTATTTATAATTTCAGACAAGGCAATAGCATAAAATGGACTTAATTAAAACAGATAAATAGGGAAACTACATTTTACTGAAATGTACCATAGACAATGAATTAATTTCCATACTTTACATAGATGCCTTAAATACTGTAATATCTAAATATTTTAATGCAAAGCTAAATGATTTACAGGGAGAAATTGATACATATACATATGTATACATATACACATAGGTACATATACACACTCATTTAGATGTATAGATATAGATGTATGGAGGCACACATATACATATATTTCTCATATATACATGGAATCTTTAAAAAACTTTCCACATATTAGAGCATACCCTCACACACAAATGCAGAAAAGTAGTAATATTAAACACATCCTTTATTTGTCACAATGCAATTAAAATCATATTAAATAACTAGGCACTGGGGAAAAAAGTATTCAAAATTAATTGGAAACACAACTAAGTGCTAAGCAATTGATGCATCAAAAAATATATCATAGAAGTTGTAGATAACTTTATTGAAGGTAATGACAAGAATGAGAAAAGGTACAAAAATGGGGGTGGGGGGAACATCCAAAGCAATCCTTAGGGAATATTTTTTATCTCTACACACTTTGTTTAACCAAAGCAGGAGAAAAACCCAGAAGAACAGCAATAAAAGCAAAAAATTGAGTTAATACACAAAACTAAGAGCCAGCTTTATAAAACAAAGTAGACAAGCCATTAGATAATTTGATTAAAAAGAAAAATAAAGGAAACCAAATTATTAGTACCAAAAATTAAACAGAAAAATTCACGACATACAGATCCAGCCATTTTGGAGAGCAATTTGGGACTATGCCCAAAGGGCTATTAAAAATGTGCATACCCTTTGACCCAGGAATACCACTCCTAGGGCTGTATCCCAAAGAGATCACACAAGTGGGAAAGGGACTTGTATGTACAAAAATATTCATAGCTGCTCTTTTTGTGGTGGCAAAAAATTGAAAATGAAGGGGATGCCCATCAATTGGGGAATAGCTGAACAAGTTGTGGTATATGAATGTAGTGGAATACTATTGTGCTATAAGAAATGGGAAAGATACATACTTCATGATAACCTGGAAGGACCTACATGATCTGATGCTGAGTGAGAGGAGCAGAACCATGAGAATATTATACACAACCACAGGCATATTGATTCTGTGATGACTAACTTTGATAGACTTGGCTCTCCTCAGCAATACAAGGCTCAAAGACAACTCCAAAGGGCTCATAATAGAAAAAGCTAGCTACATCCAGAGAAAGAACTGTGGAGTCTGAATGAAGATTGAGGCTAACTATTTGCTCTCTTTTTTTCTCTTTTTTTTTTTTTTTGGTTTTGTTTTTTCTCTCTCATGATTCATTCCATTGGCCATAATTCTTCTTTGCAACTTGACTATTGTGTAAATAAGTTTAATGCGAAGGTTTATGTAGAATCTATATTGTGCTGCATGCCATCTTGGGGGGAGGAGGGAGGGGAAGGAAGGGAAGAAAATCTGAAACTCCAGAACATGTAAAACTAAGTGTTGTAAACTAAAAATAAAAAATCTAATTAAAAAAACCAAAAAAAGAGAAAAATTCACAACAAACAAAGAAACAAAATATAGTATTAGAAATTATTTTGCCCAATTATATGCTAATAAAATGACAACCTAAATGAAATAAATTAATGTTTTTTTAAGTATCCATATTTACAGAACTAGAGATAGATCATTTAAATAACTTAATCTTAGAAGAAAGAAATTGAATAAACCATAAATGAAGTCTCAAAGGAAAAAAAATGAACAGGACCAAATGAATTCATGAATGAATTCCATCAAACATTTAAAGAATAATTTATTCAATGTCACAAAAATTATTTGCAAAAATAACAAAAGAAGGGATTCCAGAAAAAATAAACCATTGACTAATATCCCTAATGAATATTAATGCAAAGATTCTAAAGAAAAAAGATTTGCAAAAGGGCAACAGCAGCATATCACAAAGATTGTGCATTATTACCAGATTGAATTTATACCTAGAATGCAGGGTTAAATTAATATTAGTTAAATTATAAATATAATTAACCATATTAATAACAATAACAAATGGTATGATTATATCAATAGATGAAGAAAAAACTTTTGGCAATATACAAATCAAATTCTATTTTAAAAATCACTAGAAAGTATAAGAATAAATGACCTTTCTTTAACATGATAAATAATATATATCTAAAATCAGAAACCAGCCTTACCTTACCTGTATTGTGGATAAGCTAGAATCCTCTACAATGAGATTAGGGGTGAAACAAGGATATCTATTGTCACCACTTCTATTTGGCATAGTTCTGGAAATGGTAGCTATAGCAATAGGACAAGAAGAAGAAATTGAAGGAATAAGCATGGGTAAAGAAGAAACAAAATTATCGCCCTTTCAAATAATACAATGGTATATAGAATCCAAGAGAGTCAATGAGAAACTAATTTAAGCAATTAAGGACTTCAGCAAAATTGCAAGCCATAAAATAAATGCACACAAATTATCAGCATTTTGTTATAACAGCAGGAAGAGATAGAAAGAGATTTAGTTTAAAGTAAGTTTAGAAAGCATTAAATACTTGGGATCTTCTGTACCAAGATATATACGAAAATTATAAAAGTACAACTACAAAATAGTTTACCAAAATAATGACAGACCTAGACATTTGGAGATATATTTATTCTTCATGGATAGACAGAACTAATGTAACAAAAGACAATGTTATCAAAATTAATTTACTTAGTACCATACCAATCAAACTGCCAAATGATTACAGAAAAATAATAACAAAATTCATTTGGAAGTACGAAAGTCAAGAATCTCAAGGGAAATAATGAAAAAAATAGGTAAGAAGGGAACCTAGCAGTAACCAGATCTCAAACTCAGTCAGTCAATAAACATTTCTTAAGCCCTACTATGTGTCATGCACTATGCTAAGTGTTAGGGATACAAAGAAAGGCAAAAGATAGTCTTTGCCCTTGAGGCACTCATAAGCTAATGGGGGAGACAGCATGCAAACAACTTGGAACTATACCCAAAGGCTATAAAACTGTACATACTCTTTTATGCAGCAATATCATTACTAGGTCTGTATCCCAAAATAGATCAAAAAGAAAGGGAAAGGACCTATTTGTACAAAAATGTTCATAGCAGCTCTTTTTTTGTGGTGGCAAAGGATTGGAAATTGAGGGAATGCCCATCAATTGAGGAATGGCTGAACAAGTTGTGGCATATGATTGTGATACAATACAATAATTTGTTCTGTTACAAATTGCAAGCAGGATGGTTTTAGAAAAACCTGAGAAGAATGATATGACACAAAGTGAAGTGGGCAGAACCAGGAGAACACCGTATACAATAACAGCAATATTGTAATGATAATCAATTATGAAATACTTAGCTATTCTGTTCAATAAAATAATTTACAAAAACTCCAAAGGACTCATTATGAAAAATTCTCCTTCCCTCCAAAGAGAGTTAATGAACTACAAGGATAGATTAAAACATTTTTTCACCTTATTTTTCTCACCATTTTTTTTGCAATATGGCTAATATGAAGATATGTTTTGTATGACTTCACATGTATAATTAATGTTAAATTACTTGCCTTCTCAAGGAGTGGGAAAGGTCAGGAGTGAGGGGAAGAATTCAGAACTCAAAATTATTTTAAGTGGATTTTAAAATAAATAAAGTATAATTATTTAAAAAAATATGGTCCTCTTTGACTAATCACTACTACTAGGTATATATATACACACACACATACATACACATACATATATACATATATACACATATATGTATGTATGTATGTATATGTAGGTATGAGTGAGGGGGAGAATTCGGAACTCAAAATTTTTTAAAGTGGATGTTAAAATAAATAAATTATAATTATTTTTTTAAAAAAATACAGTACTCTTTGACTAATCAGTACTACTACTACTAGGTACACACACATATACACACACACATATATACACATATATATATATGTATGTATATATAGGTATGAGGGAGGGGGAGAATTTGGAACTCAATTTTTTAAATGGATGTTTAAATAAATAAAGCATAATTATTAAAAATACAATACTCTTTGACTAATCACTACTACTAGATATATACACACATATAATATATACACACATATATACATATAGGGCACATATATGTATATATGTGTTTTTAGGTATATACTATATACTACTAGGTATATAGCCCATGTTGCTCAAAGATAGAGGAAGGCTCCTTTTGAGGGTTTCCAGTAGGGTCATAGAGCTACCTGAGATGAATAGGATGGAGGACTGTTATCTTCCTAGGACATGTATATCTGAAACATGACAAAGAACTGCCAGTTTATCCCATTGCAGGATAAATTAAATGATACCACCAGAACAATAGAGAAAGCATTACAAAGTCCTAGGCAAGAAACTAGAAACCTTAGGAGCATAGAAGATGTTCTCATCACTTTTCCCAGGGATCTCAGAAGAGAACTGGGAATTTGGGAAAGGAACCATGATTGGTGTGAGTGAGATTTGTCTTTCTGGAATGCTGAAAGATTCTCTGTCAGTAAAGGAGCACACACAAGAAGGACTACTATAATTATCACTATTTTATAGATGAAAGAGATGAGCCTAAGAAATTAATTTCTCAGGGTTACACTAAGTGACCAAGGCAGGATTTGAATTTTGCTCTTCCTGACTTCATTTTAGGTGCTCTATCACCTAAGCTGCCTTGAAACCTGTGTGGCTGGAGCAATTTTATGGAATGATTTTTGGAATGCCCCCAGGGAGAACCACACACCTGGAGAAAATTCAGGTCCATGAACTAGAGACTAATTAAAAGACTCAGGGAGAAAAGATCACAGCCTTGTGGGACAACAAAGTATAGGAAGGAGGAGACCAGAAATGCAATACCTATTACAACTACATACTATATTACAGTAAGATACAGACAGTAGAAAGATTTAGAGTAAAATGAGATGAGATCCAAATGCTAATGGCAAAACATAAATCAAGAGAATTTACAGAATATGATCAATATGAAATCCCAAGGTTTAACTCACTATAAAACATCATGGTGAAATTTCAGAAGGGCAATATCAAGAAACAAATTTTAAAGGCAACAAAGAAAGAAAAATAACCCTTAAAATTAAAAAAAAAGACTCCAAAGAGAACCAGTTATAATAAAATAGGATGACTCTAAAGTTATAAGAAATCAAAGGGGAAATTAGAACGGGATATTTCAAAGAGCTAATAATATTTGTTGGTTCCCCAATATGATATACTCAATAAAGCTGAGCCTAAATATTAAATTAACATTTAACATAAACAACATTTAACATAACATTAACATAAAAATTTACATTCAGCAAGAGAATTTGGATCATTCCTTCAAAAGAACTCAGAAGTTAGAAGAGTATTCAACGTGCAAGTCAATCAGTTGACAATTATTGAGTGTCACCTCTGTGCTACGCATGGTGTTAAGCATTGGAGATAAAAAGACCAAAAAAGAAACATATCCTGCTACAGTTAAATATTTTCAGAAAAATAATGAAACTTATCTTCATGTAGCTAAGGCTAGATAACAATAGGAATGTAGAATGAGACTTTTTGGTCTCATTTGGCCAATTCTTCCACTGGCCACATTCTTGGGATAAGGAGGTCTTAGTGAAAATCATACTAAAAATGATGGAAATAATCCATTGGTAAAAAATTCATATTAACATTTATCCTACTCTGTCTTTAAGAGACGAACAAGATAAAAATTGAAATGATTTTCTTGGATTATTATTTTTTCTTACTCAGACGTTTCTTTATTAATTCAATGCAATCCCATTTGCTTTTTAAAATACCAACTCTCTGCCCCATCCTGCTTACAAGTCCCTTATTATCCAGTCAACTCTTAATTAAATGCCTTGATGAAGGGATGCTATGGCACGGAAGGGCTCCAAAAAGAACACCGAGCCCTAAAACTTATCTATGATATAGTCACAGGATCATAGGATTTTAACTTTAGAGGTAGACAAAACCTTCTAGGCCCTCTAGATCAAGTCCTTTGTTTTACAGATGAAGAAACTGAGTCCCAGAGGGGTGTGGGGACTTGCCTAAGATTCTGCAATTAGGTAGAGACAAAGCAGAGACTGTCATCTAGAGTTTCCTAGCTCTTATCCTAGTGCTTACCATGCAAAGACCAATCCAGAAATAATACACATTTTGACTTGAAATTTGATAGGATGAACCTCTGCTGCAGAACATATTCATATTTAGCTTCCTGATTCTGTTTTGGTGAGGTTAACCCAAAAATAGTTTTGTACTATGTAAGTAGACACTGACTAAGTGGAAGAGAGGTAAAGAAAAGGCTGCTGTTGTGGTTGGGAAAAGCCAACTCAATGTGAAAAACTCATGAGTCACAGAGCTCATGCTTCATGTGTGGATAATAGAAGTTGACTACATATTTTTCCTTCTTTATTCCTTTACTTTCTGGTAGTTCTGGTAAATGTCTGCTGCCTATTGACTTGATAGGTCTGTTTACATTTTCTTCATTTGTCTAGCAATAAGCTTGAGATGATGTAGAAAATGATAGTACTTTAAAGATGCAATCTACATACCATGAAGGACTCTCTCTCTCTAACTGCTGTGTTTGCCTACTGTCCAAGTCTTCTGTCTGTAAAAATTCTGGTCCCAGAAGTATTGTGGAGAAAGTGTTACACAGATGTCAAATTCATAAAAGAGGCTGGTTGAAGTATTTATGAATCACATTAACACAAGATACAGGTCAGACAAGACACAAGCTACATTATTAAGATGTCTTCCAGAGAACACCTGACCTTTCACTTGCATTATGGAAAAATACTTTTCTTAGTGTTTCAATTACTGTCTCCAAGATAGGTCCAAACTCATCAGAATGATATATCAATACACAGAACTGTCATGATTATGCTAAAGAAAAAGATATATATCCTTACATTTGGCTGAGTTTACTTTGGATTCAGAATGTTCACACATATATCAGCAATTTTCACAGACAAAAAATGTACATCTACCCAGTGTTGTAGTGCAAAGATGGAAATCGGCATAAGGCAAAATTTCCGGGGGGAACAGACTCCTTTTAGCAGAAGGATATAAAATGCCATCTTATAGATTTACAGGGAGGGGGCTCAGAACTATAAAAAAGCAATAAGAAGGAATATCTTATTCAAAACAGTATTTTTGAGAGTTGAAGAGGACTTTGAGAGTTATCTAATTCAACCTAGTCCTTAATAAAATGACTAATATAATATAGCTGGCAAGTGGTCATCTACCTGCTGGTTGAAGATTTCCAGTGAGAATCATCTCGTAAGGCAGCCCATTCTAGAGCTAACAGAAAGTTTGGGCAAATAGTGCTATATATTAAGAAAAATAGAGTTACATAGAAATCCATAAAGCTAAAGACAGCAACACAGAGGGAAATATTTGGAGTGAGGAGCAAAGTATATAAGAAGGCCAGCCACGGTAAGGCAATGAGCATTTATTAAGCACTAAAATGTGCCAAGCACTGTGCTAAGAACTAGGGATACAAACACAGGCAAAATGAATGATAATACCTGCCCTCAAGGAGTTTGTTTTCCAAAGGAAGAACATACACAAAATGGAACTGAAAGGTAAAGGGAGAGGATGAATAGGCCTGAGTCCAACAGACTTCTAGAAGCCAAGATGGTAGAGTAAGCAGCAAATCACCATAACTCTCCCACATTCATCTCCAAACAACCATAAAATAGCACCCCCCAAAACAAATCCTAGGATAACAGAAGCAGCAAAAAGATGGGATGAAACAATCTTTTAGCCCAAGAAACTTGAAAGACTGGCAGAAAAAGTCTCTCTCACTTGAATAAAAAAGGAGCACAGTCCAGGACATGAAGCATCCCAGCAAGCCAGCAGGAAGCCCTGCTTTAGAAAATCAGGAGTTTTTGAGCCTCAGTGTGGTGGAGCAGGCAAACACTAACACCAGGACATCCCATGTGCCTCAGCATAGCCAGGAGAATGGGTAGACTCCAGCTCTGAGAACCCCATGCTTCAACATGGCCCCGGGCAAACAGGCAGTTTCCAAGTGGCCAGATCTCCAGGGCTTCAGTATAGTTCTGGGGAAACATGAGAATATCCCACAGGCCTCAGCACATACCAGACACTGGCACTAGGACCCCCATTCAGCACCAAGTAAGCTGCTGGACCCCTATGGCCTCCAGCGGCATCGGCCACCCTCTCCCTCACCCCTTCAGCAGAGCATTAGACACTAGAGTCCCCGAGGCCTCAGGGCAACATCATCACAGCACCTGGTAAACAGATAGGGTCTGCAGCCCCTGGCACAAGAAGCCCGAGACAGTGCCCAAATTTAAAAGCAGGACTCAAATTTAAAAGAAAGGAAAAAAGGCAAAAAAAAAAATAAGCAAAAACCAACAAAAAAATCTGACTATAGAAAGTTATTATCATGACAGGGAAGATCAAGGCACAAACTCAGAAGAGGACAACAATGTACAAACACTGACCCCAAAGAAAAATGAGAAGTGGTCTCAACCCCAGAAAAAACTCATGGAAGAGCTCAAAAAGGAGCTTAAAAATCATATAAGAGAGGCAGAAAAAAAATTGGGAAAAGAAATGAGTAGTGTAAGACAACTATGAAAAAAGAGTCAACAGCTCGGAAAAAGAAAACAATTCCTTAAAAAGTAGAATTGGCCAAATGGAAAAGGAGATACAAAAATCCACTGTAGAAAAGCAACTCCTTAAAAAGTGTAATTGGCTAAATAGAAAAGAAAGTACGAAAGTTAATTGAGTAAAACAACTCTTTAGAAATTAAAATTGGGCAAGTAGAAGCTAATGAGACATCAAAAATCAATCAAACATGTTGAATAAACCTTGGGTCTGGATAGACGTTCTAGGCACTGAAGGAAGATAAAGACTAGGATTAGACGACAGTTGAGTTATGATGTTGAAGTCTAGAAAGTCAGAAGCACAGTTGAAAGGAAAGTGAAAGGAAGATATATCATCCTGGGAACATATAACAGATACTATAGCCAGGAAGATCCGATGGAAGATACTTTGCTATAATACACTTTATTATAAATGACCAAAATCTAATCCAAAGACGCTATGTTAGTAATGGAGGACTTCGCTAAATATAAGCTGGAAATCTGATTCTGATAAAAGTAGATCTCATTGATTCTTGAAAAGATTTGCTAACAGCTTCATCCCTCAGAAAGCTAATGAAGTAACTATTGAAAATGTAAGGCTGAACTTAATTCTGATTTTCAAAGAATGAATGCTTAGAGGTACAGGAATCACAGAAGCCTTGGAAGGAAGCAATCAGGTAGGAGCTTATAACGATGAAATAAGAAAATTTTGATGGTTGTCAAAAGTACATCTTAGATTTTAAGAAAGTTGAATTTTAAAGACTCAGGGAAAAGGCAATATGATCCCACAGACACAAACTATAAAAAGGAATACAGGTCAAAGAAGATGGGAAGCTCTAGGGGAATAAGCGCTATATGATAATCTGAAAATACTAATAATAATCTCAACAAAGGAGAAAGGGGAAGAGGGGAGAATAAATTTATAATGTTAGACTAAAAGACTTCTAAAGTTCCTTTCCATTCTAAAATTCCATTTTCTATTGTATATTTAAAACAATACCACCAACAACAATAATGTGGCTTCACAGGCTGCTATGTTGAACCTAAAAATTTTAAAACATCGCACCAAATAGCTAATAATTTATGTTTCTATCTCACATTATAGTTTCCAACACTCCTTTATATTCATTTTTTTCTCATTTGATCCTCCTATATAATATATGTGTGTGCAGGGTTTGTTATTCTCCTCATTATACGTAAAGTATAATAAAAACAGAGGCTTAAGCAGTTTATGTAACTTGTCCGAGGTCATGAGCCAGAAAGTGTCAGATCCAAGTCTAAAATTCAGCTTTGACATTTAAAGAGTAAGCAATGAAGGTTATATCCAAAAGAATGCTATAAGACAGAATGATTGTCAAAAAGACTACATCCCAAAGTAAGGCAACATGCAAAAGAAAAAAAAAAAACAACAAAGTTCGAAGAACCAAAAAAAGAAAAGAATATAGAAGAAATAGGCCCACAACTGGCCCATGATATAAATAGATAAAGGAAAAGAGAACAATTGAACTTCTATTTTATCCGTCAACACTACCAATCTTCAATCTAGAAAGAATAGAATGATCATATTAAGAGGAAATTAAAGCCAGAGATAAGTAAAGTGGTAATAAGAGAATACCTAGCTGCTTTACATAATTTCAGGCCACTAGGACCAGATGAATACCCACCTCTCTCCCCACCATGGTACTGAAAGAACTTGAACATATGATCTCTCTATCGAATGATCATCAATCTATGAAATATCATAGATAATAAAGGTACTGGAAGGTACTGGAAGATCAGAGGAAGGCAAATGCCCTGATTTTTAGAAGGGGGAAAAATAGTATATCCTGGAATAGAAAATAAAATAATAGAAAGCATATAATAGAATATAAAATGTAAATAAAACTGTGTTATGCTAATTGTGATTAAAGATCTTCCCCACCCATTGATCCCCTTAATAGGCCTCAGGTGGAGCTAGTTAAGGGAAGCTTGATTAGGCAAGGCTTGTTTATAGGAAGGCCCACACCCTTTTGCTAATAGGTACTAAGCCCCAGGCCCACATTCTAAGTAAGGGTGAAGCCCTCAGGCCCTAAACAGGGTATATATATCCTGAAGGTAGCCATTAAGCTCAGAGTAGAGAGAACTGCAAAGAAGACAGAACTTAGAGAAGAAGAGAGAACTGTGAGAGAGACAGAGAACTGGAAGATACGGAGAGACAGAGAGAGAACTGGAAGGGCTCTCAGAATTGCAAGCTCCAAGAACTGTGGGAGGAGAGGACACAGGCAAGCAGACAGTTAGAATTTATGACTGAGTGTTTACAGGAAGGTCCCAGTGGAGGGGAAGATTACAGGATGGCTTGGCTCTTTGCTGTAATATTGTGTTTTAATTTCCTTGCTGTTATATTGAAAGGGACTTACTGGTTTTGGGATACAATTACTGCTATGTCAAATTGGGCTTATTGGTTTTGGGATTTAACCCTCTGGCGTTTCAATAAATGTTTTACTTCTTTTGCCTTCTATATAGAGAGTCTCATATTTTGTGATTCCAAACTATACAGGCATGTCCATGGTCACCATCAATATTGTGTATCTTGCCTTATTGATACAAACTAGGAAGTTTCATTTCAGTCAGCAAAATTATTCAACAATAACAAAACATATGAAAGGTAAATATTTTGAAAAGGGAAAGGTGATCACTAGAAACTAGCATGGATTCTTCAAGAACAAGTCATGCCAATCTAAACTCTCTGGCTTTTTAAAGAGAAATTTATGAAATGGTAGATTAGAGGAATATTCTAGACATGGTCTGCATTGACTTTCACAGGACATGATGTCCTGGTGGACAAGATGGAGAAAGAGAAGCTAGATCACAGTACAATTATGTGGATTGGTAGGGGATCGAATGAACCATTTCCAAAGAATATTGATGGACAGATCAATGAAACACTTAGCACAGTGCCTGGCATGTAGTAAACCCTTAATAAAAATGTTTATTGATTGATTGATTGAAGGTCTGCCTCAGGGCTTCTACTTGACTCATCTGTTCAATATTAAGAAAAAAAAATTGTTGTTGCTTTTCTGAAAAATAAAATAGATATTTCTGCCTGAATGTCTACTCCCACTGAACCCCAAGATATATCAAAGATAAATTCTGACATAAAATTAATTCATCAACAAGTATTTATTAAACACCTACTACGTAACAGACACTGTTCTAGGTACTGGGAATACAAATACAATGAATGAATCAATTTTTAGTCATGAGAGGCTTGCATTCTAACAAGAAAGACAATAAATTCAGTAACTGGATTTGGCAGCACATATGACATTCTACATCCATAGACCTTCACTTCCCCACTAAGAGGATAGAAGTGTGTTTGTCAATTCTCAGGAAGGTGATAGATCACTTCTGTTAAACCAGTGGTACAGTGGGTAGAGCATTGTGTTTGGAGTCAATAAGACCCAAGTTCAAATCCAGCTTCAGGTGCTTCCTAGCTGTGTGACCCTGGACAAGTCACTGAACCCCCATTTTGCCTTGGTTTCCTGAACTGTAAAATGGGGATAATAGCACCTACTTCACCAGGTTGTTTGGGGATCAAATGATATATTTGTAAAGTGCTTAGCACAGTGTCTGGCACATAGTAGGTTCTATAAAAATGCTAGTTGTTATTGTCATTAATATTATTTATAAACATACAATATTTATGGTATGTTATATAATATTGTCTTTATATTATATACTTATATAATAATAAAAATAATAAGCATTTTAATTACTGAGTTAGATATAGGCTGTTTTTTTTTAATAGATGTAGCTCAGTGGCAAGAAAAGACCTACTAATAAGTTTGCATGGATTTCACATACTATTTAGATTGACAGTCCTAGGAAAATTTGCATGCTATGCAACTTGGAAGGCAGACACCAACTCCCCTTCTACAAATACATGGTGTTACAGAAGGTTATACTGAAAAAATGAAAGAGAAAGCAGAAACTATAAGAAAGGTAACTCATAATCCCAAAACACCCTACAAAGTAAATTTTCCTAAGTCTCTCTTTGTAACTAGACATGGGTCTCATACCGGGTCCCTCACAAACGTCCTCAACAGTTGTTTTCTACTACCCCTTTCTGGTGCCTCCTGTATCTTGCCTTCACTGTTAAAATGTACGCTCAGTACTACACAGCAGACTCATCTCTGCAAAGTAGCTCCTCTATAGAGTTCACTATAACTACCATCTGGTCCCCTCAGCTTTAAAAAAAAAAAAAAGGTTCCAAGGGACAGAATCCCAGGTTCATCACTTGATCTGAACTGTGGTTACCATTCTCTTCATAGTTTTATAAGTACCAGTGTAGGGAATTTCTCTGTGAATCTTCTACTTAAAAAGCTTCCACTGGCTCAGTGTATATACGCAGAGCCCTCTAGAACAGGGTTTTATATCATTCTTCACTAATCCACACTATTTCCCCCATCTATGTCTCCATGTTAGAGTCTCTGATGCGAGCCCTATCTGCAGGAAAAATGAATGTAGTCCTATTCCAATCACGACACCACTGCCCACCTGCCCTCAATTTATCACTTTTATATCACTGCCAGCCTGGAATTCCTTCAAGGGATGAAGTGCCACTAGTTTAAGGGCTAACGAGCATCATAAATGCTTACCAGCTCATTCTTCTACTGGGCATGTAAGCCCTAAGAAATAGTTTTGGTTCTTGGGGCCAGCTCCCCAGCCTCTCACTTGTTGATCACTGTCATCACCCATTCTTTCATTCCAGCCACTCCACAGACTTGACTAGAGTCAATTAGAGCAAACATACAGTCCTCCTTTACAGTATTTCCTATTAATTGCTAAAGAGAAACAAGTAGATTTAAAAAATCACAAACTATAGGGGAAAGTCATAAAGTCATGTTTAGGTGTTAAGCAAATCAACAAGCATTCATTAAGTACCAACTTTGTGCCACATTCTGCATTAAGCACTGGGGATAGAAATAGCTTAATAGCTAATGCTGTTCTTCCAAGTAGAATATAGATGGAACTAGTTTTGTCTTAACTCCTTTTTTATCTATACCTGACCTCTTTATTGCAGTTTATTCCCTAAGCATTAGAGATATAAAGACTAAAAGGAAATAGTCCCTCCCCTCAAGGAGTTTGCATTCATTTGGGAAAGAAACATGCATACAAATTTTACATATATATATATATATATAATATGTATACACAAACACATACACATACATATGTGTATATACATGTATATATGTGTATATTACACATATATGCACATATGTACAACATACTTATACATACACATACGTGTATATGTACATACATCGCAATTCTCTATTATATATTTTAATTTATTTTATATATTAATTTCTTATTTATATATTATATTTATATAATAATATATAATATAAACTAATATAGTAATATATTATGTATTAATATATAATTAATATATAATATTAATATATAAATTTATATATTAATATATAATTAATAATGTATAATATTCATATATAAACATTTATTTATTGTATTTATCTATTACACCTCTATTATATATAATATAGAATTATGCAAGATAATGGGGGGGTTGGAAGGTGCTGGCAGCTATGTGGATGAGGAGAAGTTTGATGGAGAAGGTGATAAGCTGACATTCTGAAGGAAACTAGGCATTCTAAGACGTGAGGGTGAGGAGGGTGGGCATTCCACGCATGGAAGACAGAGCAAAACCCCAGACATGGAAGATAGACTGCCCTTGCATGAAAAACTGACAAAGAACCCATTTTGGCTGGACCATAAAATGGGAGAAGAGGAGTAAAACATGATAAGCCGGGGGGGGGGGTATTGGGAGTTTCAATAGAAATGGAGTTGAATGAGTTTTTAGGGAAAGATAATGAGTTCCGTTTGGGGCATAATGAGCTAGAGAAATCTATGGAATACCCAGTTTGTAATTTCTAACCTGCAGTTAGTGATGAAGGACTAGATCTCTGGAAAGATACTGGAATTGTCTATACATAGATCTGGGCGTAATCTGCACAGATATTATAAGTAATTGCATGTGAGCCTATAAGGTCACCAAGAGAACAAGTATAGCAAGAGACTAAGAGCCTTCTCATTACTTTGGCTTTCCCCTTTAGTACGTCATTTTTAAACTTGTCTTTTTCCTGTAGCAAAATATGGTTGTATGCTTATTCCAAAGGCAACAGAGTCTTGGGGGACTGGGTTCCCACCACAATTAAGTAGAATTTGCAAATAATGTTCCAGGAAAGGATATTGAAATGGAATAGTCAGATGGGTGGGAGAGAACCAAGAGAGTGGTGTCATAAAAACCCAGAGGAGAGAGTACAATTGATAAGAGTGGTCTTGTCGAATGATGCTGAGATGGCAAGAGGAATAAGGATTTAGAAAAGGCCATTAGACCAGATAATTAAGAGATCAGCGGCAACTTTGTAGAGGGCAATTTTAGCTCGATGTTGAGGTTTGAAGCCAGATACCAAAGGGTTGCAAAATAAATGACAGGAGAGCAAGTGAATGCAATGAGAGAAGGTGTCTTGTTCTAGTTGTTTGTCTGTGAAAGGTAGGGTCGGTCTATCTATCTATCTATCTATCTATCATCTATATTGTCTATCAATCATCTACATCATCTATTATCTATCATCCATATTATCTACCAATCATCTATACCATCTGCCATCTTGTATATTATTTATCAATCATCTGTATCATCTACTATCATCTATATCATTTATTATCTGTATTATTTATCTACCATCTATATCATCTATCATCTACTATCTACTATTACCTATATTATTTATCAATCATCTGTATCATCTACTATCATCTATATCATTTATTATCTATATTATTTATCTACCATCTATATCATCTGTCATCTACTATCTACTATTACCTATATTATTTATCAATCATCTGTATCATCTACTATCATCTATATCATTTATTATCTACATTATTTATCTACCATCTATATCATCTACTATCTACTATTATCTATATTATTTATCAATTATCTATATCATCTATTATCTATATTATCTATCTATATCATTGTAACAACAATGTGGCTAGCAGCTGCTGTTGAGGTATAAGACCCAACAAGACCAGCAACAACAGCTTCTAGCACAAGTTCTTTGATCTGCTTTACTAAGGAAAGTAACTTTAAGGGGTAGACAATCTCACTTTAATCACACATACATATACCATTCACTTAGTTCAGGGGGAAAAGCCAGCAGCCACAACTTCAGAGCAAATACAAACAAATTACGAACAGAGACAATATAAACAGACCAAATCATAATTCATAGCTACCAGAGAAGAACCAATGGGTCTGGATTAGCAAAGCCAGGGGGCAGTTACAATGGCTTACCCAGAGTCTCAACTTCCATGAGTGAGCCCCAAAGGAAAAACTCCAATCTCTGAGTTTATATACCCTGTTCAGGGTCAAAGGGTATCACAACATGTGACTCAAACCCATGTAACCTAGGCTTTCCTTTGAGGTAAGCGGGTCATCAAACACTCCTGATTTAATTTTAAAAAATGGCCAGACTCATCAAGGGCACTTGATTAAATAAGTGATCCAAAGGAGAAAACAGTAAAAAAGTCTTACTTTAATTACTGTAAAAATCATCTATCTATCTGTCTATCAAAGATCATGCTAACTTCAGGGGAATGAGGTCAAGTCACACTTAGGTTGAAATGCTAAAACCCTTTCAAATTTTAGTTCATCTCCACTGATGCTACTTCTATGCTGGGTCACATGGACCATCTCTGCTCACTCTCTAACTCTGGTCATAAGCTTCAGATGATGAATCCAGGTGTTTCCAACAGAATTTGTTAACTAATGGTTCCCCTTCTTAACTGACATCTAGCTTTTATCCCAGATATAAAATCACAGCATCACAGAGTGGGACAGGACCTCAGGGATCATTCAGTACAATCCATATCTGAAAAGGAATTCCCTTCTATAGCTTGAGATTTCAATTAAATGCAACCAACATCTATTAAAAGTATATGCCATGGGCAAGGCAACTACGGAGGACTAAGGCTGGATAAATGAAATATCAATTCATCTCCTGTCTACCTATGATGACCCACTACTTCAATCCATTTCCTCTCCTCTCTAACTGTACAATAATAATAATAATAAACATTAATATAAATAGATTTATATAAATACATATATATATAGCATTTATGAGATGCTTTAATTATTTCAATGTGCTTTATATATATTACCTCATTTCATCCTCAGAACTTACCATGAGTGAGTGGTAGTCACACACTGAGTGACTAAAAGACAGGGAATGGACCAATAATTTCACTGGTATGCAGCAAAGTCCCAGGTGCAGAAGCTCCCTCTACCAATACAAATCAGCACCTCTTATGCAACCTGTAGTTCTAGAAAATTGCCTCCAGCGTTGAGGTTAAGTGACTTTCCTAGAGTCACACAATCAGTATATGTCAGGGGTGGGATGTGAACCTTTGAGGCAGTTCTCTTTCCAGGATTCCACATTGCCTCAGGTAGGTATTATTATGATAGGTATTATTATGCCCATTTTATGGATCAGAAAAGTGAGCCTGAGAGAGGTGAAGAGGCTAACAGCCATATTACCAGGACGCGTCTGTAACAGCAACCACACTGGCATACCCAGGATGTCTGCTACCACAGGTTCTTAGATCTGCTTTACTAGGAAAGATAGCTGTTTAAGGGGTCAACACTCTTTAATTACATTCACTAGTTCAGAGGAAAAGTCAGCACCCCCAACTTCAGAGAAAATACAAGCAGATAAATAAAGACCAACAGACAGAGCTCTGACTCCCTGAATCAAAGCAATATTGCTATACATTTTACACACACCACTGGATCGAGAGAGCCTTTTCCTCTGAGTAGTTAGGGAGCTCTGAACATACGGCCACTCAGAGTCTAGACCAGGGAATCACAAGGTCCTTCTCATAAGCGAGCCCCCAAAGTGAAATCTCACCTCAGAGTATATATGCGCTTCTCAGAACCAGAGGGCATCTCAACCTTTGTGACTCAGTGCCTAATTAGAAATAAGCAAAAGGTGTGAGCCTTCCTACAAGTCAGCCACCCCTAAGCAAGCTTCCCTTAATGGCTTCAACATCATTGAGGCCTATAATGGGCAGGGAAAATCTTCCCATTCCATTAACATTACAGTATCCAGGGCTATATTTAAACCAAGGTCTCTTCTGAATCCTATTCCAACACCTTTGCTGCTGTAGAATACTACACATAACTCATATTTTAAAGTATAATTAAATGTAATTCAACAAATATTTTAATGCCTATTGTACACTGGGCACTTTGATAGTTAGATGTTAAGGTATACAAATATAAAAGCAAAAACAAAAATCTCTGTAGTCCAGGTGCCTACACTCTACTGAAAAGACAATCAATCAACAAACATTACATGGATAAATAAATGCAATAGATATTTATTACATAGGTAAGTAAAAATATAGTGAATACAAGATAATTTAAACATGCTATGTGACCCTGGGCAACTCACTTAACCTCTTTCTGCATTGGCTTCCTCATATATAAAATGGGGATAAAAATGGCACCTGATTCCCAGAGTTGTGAGGATAAGATGAGCTAATATTTCTAAAGCACTTTGAAAACCTTATTATACAAGTGATTATTATTATTATTATTATTATTATTATTATTATTATTATTATCAGCATACTTAGCCATCGTGAACCTTAGTTTCATCATCTATAGAATGGGGAGATTCAACTAGATCAGTGGTCCTTAACCTTCAGTCCATGAATTTTGGTTTAAAAAAGACATTTTGATGATTGAATTTTAATATAATAGGTTTCCATTATAATCCTGTGTATTATTATGAATTTAAAAACATCATTCTGAGAAAGGCCCTGCAAGTTTCACTAGACTGCCAAAGGGATCCATGACCCAAAAAAGGTTAAGAACCCCTAAAGCAGATAATTCCTGAAGTCCTTTTCAATTCAAACATTCTGTGATTCTGTGATCCTTCCGGGGAAACCTGAGAACTCTCAGAAATTCAGCAATGTCTTAATTAAGGCCAACTTAGGTCATGACACATTGGTCCACCCATGGCTCAGGTAGGATTCATTTGCATCTCAGAGGAAACTCGAGACTTTCATTCTTCATCTCAGCATCTTGGTAATTCTCAGGGAAAATCTTCTTAGGTCATTCGTTCACATCTGGCCTCCAGGAATGGAGGATGGAGGAGCGGTGAGGGCAATCTTTTGGCCCATTATCCCTATGGCTTTTTACCAGTCAGCACAGTAATGTCCTAATTATTTTCCAAGGTCTTCTGTGTGTGGCAGATTTCAACAGTCACCCTATTATGCTGTAGTAAAAATCACATTCAAGATATGGTGACATTTTTACTGTCTTGAAAGTATAAGCTTAAGGTTTATTTTCTGCAATTCTCAGCGAGTGTTTCAGCACAGTGATTCTTGCAACATCTTTCCCCAGTTTTATTAACAACATATTTATGTCCACCACATTATAGCTGGATGAAAGTAAGACTTGCCAGTGGGCATGTGAAAAAACTCAATGGGAGCCAGTTATAAGGGTGATATGGTAACTAATATAAAATTCTGGGGTTGCCTCTTCTGTTCATGAACTTAAGCTACCTAGCACACATGATGGATGTCTCAAAATATTCTAAGGAAATATGTGTGTAGCTACTCGGTTTTCAAAATAAAGAACCTCTTACATAGAGCTTCCTTTAATACAGATACCTTATACAGGGTATCCCAAAAGTCTTAAATTTTTAAGCAGTTTTACAGCTTAAAACTGCACTAAGAATTTGAGAAACCCTGTATAACATCTCTATACATACAGAACCAAAATTTGTTCCCTGTGCCTTGACCCATTAAGCCCTCATTTTGGAATTAGAAGGTTGGTTGGTAGTGGTAAGAACTGCTGTCTTGCTGTATAAAGATTATGCTACTGATCCCCAAACAGAAGGAATATGCTTTGAGTTGTATTCATAGTAATACATATGAGTTTTGTCAGATGACATGGAAAAGAGTGATAGTGACACCTGACTAGAAAGGAAAGATGGGTTGCAATCCATACTACTGGAAGGAGTAGCCATATCAATGAGATTTAGAAACTGATTCATGAAATACTGAAGCATAATGATGGATTTTCTTCATTAAAATTGTACCTTCATTCTTCTCTATAGACTGGATGTTTTCCTAGGTTCTCAGGGCTTTTCCAGTGGGATATAAGCTCATGGTGGTCCTATCAAGATAGTGTAATAGATATGTGCTGACAGTCAAGAACTCTTTCCCCTTGGTGCCATGGGACTGAGACACATACTCATTGAGGGAAGAGAGCAAGTGAGGAGGGGGAGGGAATCCCTGTGCAATAATAAAAGGAGTTTCCAAGAGTGAAGGTATCAGTTGAGAAATGCAAAACTGATTGGTCAAGTCAAAGAGGCTGCCATCCAAGTGGTAAGAAGCACCTGAGCGCAACTAAGCATGAAAAATGGGAATGGCTGTGCAGAGTGCAGATACTGCAAAACTGGAAGCTGAGACTGATGCCACCGTATGGATACTACAGAAAGCAATAGCATGAGATGGGAAGCATCCAATGAGACAAGAGACAGATTTCAACCTCACCAAAGTTCTCAACTCTACTTAAGCTATAGGAACCTCCCTTACTGGTGTTACAAGTCCAAATTATGTTGGAACAGAGAGGAAATGTCCCTGCACCCTTGCTACCCAAGATCAGAGGCAGTTCCAAGTGATGTTTTATATGCTTTGTAATAAAAGTGGTTTTATAGTCAAATATTCATTAGAAACTTGTTGCTTAGAAAGAGACAGAGAGAGCAGTAATGTATATGCCTAAAAGAAAGTTAGTAAATAGCCAAATTCAGCTATTCTTGAAGGGTAATTTGGGAGGCAACAAACATGAGTCATGCTAATATAGACCAGAGAGAGACATCCTCCAAAATAGAAACCAATATTTATAGTCTCAATATATGGATTACATTCAAAAAACTTCATATTGTACATCCATTGTCCAGGGTTCATACTAAATAAATTTTGAAAGATTCAGCACTAGAGGAAAATCCACCAGGTTGAGCAATGCCCTCAAGCCTCACACAATTCATGAAATCTCTTTACTAAGGCTGTGATCTGTACAGATGGAGAGAATACCAACGTTAAAATATTTCAGTGTAAGTAATAATGAGTTTGTGATTAACAGATAGCATTCTCTCAAGTTTCCTGTATAACCAGCAATACATATCTGGGAGACAGCTGGTTTGGATGTAACCTGAGGCCATGTTATAAAATGATGATAGCTGGTATATAAGAGAATGAACTCATTATTGTGACCTCTTTAGTATGGTCTAACCAAGTGTACTAAGTAGTCACTCATCTTGTTTAAATAACTGGATATTTAAGTACATTCTTATTTGTTCATTCTTAACCTTTTATTGAATGTCATGGATCCCTTTGGCAGTTTGGTGAAGCTTACATACCCTTTCTCAGAATGTTTCTAAATGCATATTACAAAATGCATAGGAATGCATAGGAAAACAATTTTATTTAAATATAATTATTTTTAAAAGTTTTTAAGTTCATGAAACTCAGCTTAAGAATCTCTGCTGAAAGATAGCTGTGGAGTGAACATGGAAGCCACCCAAGTATATTTGACAGGTCTTTGGTTGATGACACTAGCAAAGATCAATGCACGTTATCCCTGATTTGCATAATAAAAGGTTTATATCCATGCTGGGATGTCAGGGCTGATGAAAACCAGAGTTCCAATGACTGTCATGAGACCAAAGACATTGTGCCAATACCGATGCCAGAGTTCAGTCAGTTTGCTTATTCCCCAGTAGGACAAGATTCTTCGAGGATAATGGCTACTAGCCTGTGAATTTCTTATATACTGCCTTATTCAGCATCCTAGGTGTGTTGCCAAGTACACTGAAATGTCAGTTACTGGTGCCAATTGTGACCATGTCTCTGTAAAGTTAACTCACAACCCATTGTGATAATAAGGTTCTGAAGTGACCACCTTCTAGACTATGTAAAAAAAGCACCCTTCCTCCACTGGCTCCAAGGGGAGCCTTTGATTTCCCAACTGCCTCTTTCTAATTAAAGATCTGTTAACGAATATCCCATTTCCATATCTGGGTACCTCCATGAAGTCCTACCCTGGCACTTCACCTTGGTGGAGAAATGACTCTGCAGTCCTGAAGGGTATTCCAATGGAGTCAAACTATGTCAGAGTTCAATATAAAGGCTTCAGGTATGGTTCCAGCAATAGAACTGCATCTGACATCCAAAGTCCAGGTAAGTTAGGCAAATTATTACCAATACACTGATTGTTTTGTAATTCTTTGACTTTTTTGATGCATCTGAGGTCTAATATAAACTCCTTTGTTTGGCTTTTAAAGATCTTCATAACCTGGCTTCTTCCTACATTTCTAATTCTTTTAGATTTTTATGTCCTCCACGTTCTCTATGTTTCAGCAACCCTGGCCTACTGGTGGTTACTCAGACACAGGGCTGCATGTTCCATGTCTGTGTCTTAACACAAATACTTGGAACACTCCAGCCCTCCACCTCTGCTTCTTGGTTTCTATGACTTCCTTTAAATTAACTCAAATCCCATGTGCTTCAGGAGCATTTTCTAAGTTCCCCACCCCACCACCCTTAACTGTTTATGACTTCCTCTCCCTGAGTACCTTCTTTCTACTTTGTATATACCTTATACCTACCTAGTTATTTACATGTTGTCTATGGCATGGCATTGTGAGCTCCCTGAGGGTAGGAGTTATCTTTTTGTCTTTCTTTGTATCCCCAGCTCTCAGCATAGTGCTTGGAGCATAGACCGTATTTAATAAGTGCTTGTTGGCTTGAACTGACCTTAACAATTAGTAGAAGAAAGAAAAAAACGCAAAATGACCCATAGTCTTCCATTTCCGTAGTGGTGGTGGCATTGTGGTAGAAAAGGGTACAGAGAGTAGTAAGAATTAGAGGTTTTAGTCTGTCTATAATTATTAACTTGGCTATTGCTACTCTAAGTATGAGACCCATTTCCAATGACCAATAAGGGGACAAACTAAATGATGAACTGAATCAAATCAATCTTGACACTCTCACTAAGGAAGCTGAAACTAAAAAGGAGTGACTTACAGCTTCTCCTTGGAGAGATAAACAAAGCAGTTATTTTATCGTGTGTCCAAAGGAAACAAAGAAACATCATTTTGTGGGTCATTTTATATTGCCAAGCTCGTAATAAGTTTTTGCAAATGATCACCAGTAATATAATTGAAGTTTATGTACCTGCATCAGTGGTAGAGGATGACAATGTAAAGGAATTCTACAAATAACTCAATAAAACCCTCCAAATTCAATCAACTTATATTTTAACACTGCGGCTTCAGCAAAAAACATGGGTAAAGGGTGGAGAAAAAAATATATCAGAAAATATGGTTCAAGAGTAAGAAATAAGAGCACTGAAATACCTCTAGACTACCCCAAAGACTCAGATATGTACATCATGAATATTTTCTTTGAGTAAAGACATGAAGAATACTACTGAATAGCATGCCCCCCAAAATAAAATTAATTCTATCTTGACAAGAAATACAACTCAGTACTGATGGCTATAGTAATTCCTGAGACAGCTTTCTGTGTACAGTCTTGTTAAAGCAAAGATAAAAATTAGTACAAAGTTAGAAGAAAGAATAGAAATGAGAAAAGAATTGGAGAAAAGAAAAAAAAAGGCATGCAATTAAAAAAAAAACTTCCAACTTCATCTATCTCAAAATGGTAAATGTATGGAGGAAAGGTCATCACCAATTTCAATAATTTCTATATATAGAAGTTTAACTTAATGCAAATCAATTGACATAATAAGGAGACTAAAAGAGCCTAGAAACTACAAAACATTAGTCTTACTTGAAGAACAAGAGAGATATTATAGTCAAGGGCAACACCAGTTAAGAATATAAAGTCATTTGTAAATTTTATGGAGAAGGCTGATGGAGCATTAAGAGTGTTATTGCCTCGTAAACAGTGAAAAGCAGTGAAGGGAAAAGTCAATTTAAAGAAAACTGAGTGACATCAATTGGGAAATGGCTAAAAAAAATTTTTGATACATGAATGAAATGGAATATTACTGAGTTGTAAGAAATGATGACTATCATCAATATAGAGACTCATGGAATGAATTACTTAGAACTGATGCAAAATTAGATAAGCAGAGCAAAGAAAATAATATACATAATGAGTTCAACTATGTAAGTGGAAAGAATAGCCACCACAAAACAACTGAAAATAAATGTTGCAAAAGTACAAAGACAAGCTTTCCTTAAAGAAAAGACCCCATTCTTTTGCAGAGGGTCATATATTGTTAGTTTTTTTTCAATGTATTGATCAGTTTTGCAGATTTTTTTCTCTTTTTTTTTCATTAAAAATTATATGTTATATCTGATAGTTCTCTGGCAATGGGAAAGGGAATGATATAGGGAGAATTTCAGGTAATATAAAAATGAAAGATATTATCAAAATTTATTTGAACTAAAAAAGAGATCCAACTAAGCAAAGTCACATTGATGGCACTTAAGAATGAAACTGGAAGGACTAGATGTGCATCGGTTCTAGACAGAGGAAATGGAAATGATTCTGAGTGGTACAAATGTGATTTTAAAAAAACTCCACTGAACTAGACCAAGCATACACAGAAGAGTTCTGTTCTACAAGTGACACAATAATGATAGCATCAAGATACCAGTTCTCAAGATATCTTGAGGAACAGAAGACGTCAAAGGCATGGAAAACTTTTGGAAACCAAACGACTATCAATAGGTGTTGCCTCATATGTCTACTTTCTCATCTACATAAAATTTTGAGATAGCAAATACAAATACAATTACATTTCGAGGCTATCTTTGATAATGGCATTAGAAAGAAATGGGCAGGCTTTCATGAGCAATATTCTAAAATAAGCCATATTTTAACCATCATACAATGGACTGAAATATGTAGAGCATACAAGATACTAATTAGCTTACTTTTTTGACTAATTTTTTTTGACTGATTCACTAATGCAAAATGCTACCTCAATGACTCTACTGAAAATGTTTTTCTAATCCATACATTAAAATTAAACAAATTTTCTTGAATGATATGATTAATATATCATGCGCAGCATAAGTCATAGATATGTATGCTCATATGTATTTGCCACTGTCATGGAGAAGATCCACTGAAGAGTCCAAGTTGAAGAAAGATTTCCTAAAGATAGTGAGGGCCTCTACACATTGATGTTCATACATGAAATCGCGATGATTGTATTAAGCACAACATTGCAGAGCTTCCTAAATGATATTCATAAATATTCTAAAGAGTTTGACCTGATTATCTACATTAGAAAAATCAAATGAATGAAGAATGCTTTTTGTCCATGTAGTTAGATCAACAATCTACAGAATTCATCTATCAGTACACATGTCACTGAAAAAGGATAATGATTTGGGACCAAAGTTGAAGGACAGTAGGCTGGATTGCCTTTGGGAAACTGTAAAACTTTTCATGTAAAACTTAACTGTAAATTTTTAATGAGCCATAGCTTCTCTATGAAAGAAAGGGCATCTTTTTAGTGCTGATATTCTTCTGCTGGTATTATATGGCTATAAGTTTTAGAAACCCACAGTTTCCAAAGAACCAAAGCTGCAGATCACTTAATGGGCAATGGAAAGGTACAGGGAACCTATGAGCATGTTGCAACACATTAAAATAATAAATTATGAGTGAGAAATGGCATAAAGGATATATAGTGGAAAAAGAAAATCGGCTAGCCACGTGATGAGATTAAGGTTAATTGACAGCCCACATGCTCAGTATTATCCTTGGAATGTCAAAATAACTTGAGAGAAGACACCAGCATGCTGGGCTCTTTTTGGTAAGTTTATGGGAAGACATGAGTTAAGTAAGATGAGTGGGCATGGATGGTCTGTGATCAGGACATCAAAAGAAATACCTACATGATCTCACAGATTTATCTAAGTGTTGGAGTTTATCTTGGTCAAGCTATTGCAGTTTCCTACTATTCATAAGCTATCAACTGAACATTATCCATGCTACAGAAATCCTCAGAGAAATTTTGGTCTATTGAAGCTCTGGTACCTAAAGATGGTCCCTCACAGGAAGTCCTTTGTCTAAAAGAGATGCACTGGCAAAGAAGAATCTAATTTGGGGATTCATACTGTAGTTTCGTGGGCAAGAAAGAAGGTCATAGGAAGAGGATACTAGGTTCATTCAATATGATAATATGGAAAAATTCTTAACCAAAGCTCTTTATATGAAATTGAGAATAATACTTGGGGGGTTTATACAGGGCCGTGGTGTTTTATTAAAAGATGAAAGAACAGCTTATGTAAATATGCTTACTCTGCAGCTAACATACATGGCAACCTAGTATTACACTAGCATTCCGGATACCAAATATGAAACAGTTGAAAGTAAGCCTGCTGTAAAATATGGTAATTAGCTGAACATCCCACTTTGGGGACCATTTCATTAAAAGGTGGGGAAAATTAGAAATCTTTGCAAAACCTAAAATAAATCCTTTCCCAGCAGAGGATGGTGATTGCATTTCCAAGCTGACACTATTATTAACTTATTTCTCCAGCTAATGTAAAATGTCATTCAGAGTTCCTATCTTGGCAGTGAACTTCTGCACCACTAGAAGGTGGTACATTGTGGACTAGATCCATTTGTAGCAATTTCCTCCGAGTTAGTGCAGTCTGGCAGCAAATGTGTCACTGGCTTCAGTTATAATGAATATTCAGAAGTGTGTATGGGCCAGAATTTAAATGCTTGATACTAGTGAATATTGACACCATTCCTCAGAATGTTCCAAATAGCCATTAAAAAGAAATCTGAGAGAAATTTGGTCCTTTACCATTTCTAGGTTCAACCCCATATTCTTCTAACTGGAAAAAACCCCAATGAATTTAGAATGAGTGTAGCATCAAGCCTTTTAATGCTTCAACTATATTTTAAGAGGGATTGTTTGGGTATTTACTGACTGGTTGCATTTGTTGTCCTACATAATATGTAATACAACTCTATACCACCAAACAATAAATGCCCGTGGAAGAGTTCTTAATGATAAAATAAGTTTCTTGATAAAGGTGGTTTGCTGTCTATTCTACAGGTGAGTCAATATTTAAGAGTAGAGATTTTTTTCTATGTATTTGTAACTTTAATACCTAGTAAAATACCTGGCACTTAGGAGGTGGTTAATAAATGTTCGTTGGTTGATTCTTAATATGTTTTCCCTGATCTACCAATCTTGTGAAACCAGGAAAGACCTGTAATTTTTGCCAGCATGAAGAACTCCTGATTTGGGAACTCTTGTCATCAGGGCAATTTCTTAACCTTCTATAACTTGTCTGATAAATCACAGAGTTACCTCAGTCTCAAGGAAGCTAGGTGACTCATCTGGGGTCACACAGATAGTAAACGTCAGATGCAAGATAAAACCTTGGTTTTCTATGCT
Source organism: Trichosurus vulpecula (assembly GCF_011100635.1). Classification (NCBI taxonomy): domain Eukaryota; kingdom Metazoa; phylum Chordata; class Mammalia; order Diprotodontia; family Phalangeridae; genus Trichosurus; species Trichosurus vulpecula. Next base: position 336,425,784 of record NC_050576.1, on the reverse strand, counting down.
GCTTCTACCAATCTAGTGACCCAATGAAAAAATAAAATAAAGCTATTTTAGTATAACTTACATTTAGGAAAAAAATAAGAGTTCTCAAGAATCTCTAGTTCTTTTTCTAAGAGACCACAAAACATCTTTACTTTATCAGTACTTCTTCCTCTTCTACATGATTCTTCAATGATCATCATTTACCCATTTCTGAGTACTTTTGCTCTCCTAGGATAGTTAATCTGGGATAAGGGACTCAAACTCATTTAAAATACATAAATTTACTCTTTTAAAAGACCTAGGTGCTCTCACTATGTTTCCTGGGCTTTGATTCCATAAACTGCATTTGATCAAACTTTTGAGATCTACAGACCATTCTTACTTAACCCGAAGGTAGGAAAAAAAGAAGTTAGGAACTGAGTAGTTAGTTCCATTTTCTTTGTTATATGTTATTTCACCATTTGCCCTGAGCTGTGGGACTATCAATGTTCTTGCTCTAAAAATACTTTAAAGAGTCATTTTAAAATTATGGTTACCTTTTTGGTCAAAATCCAACTCATTTTGGACTTTGGCCTTCCTGATCCAATTCTTATAGTTTCCTGGTAACCTTTTTGTATTCATATTTTGGTATGAGCCCCTCCTTACATCTTTTGAACATGTCCCTTTTATATCAGATTCATCTGAAAACTCCCTGCCCAGCCACGTTGCTCTTTTTCAATGCCTTCCTCATTTTTTCTTCATTAGAATCATTGTAAGAATTTCATTTTTGAGAACTTTCTATCCAGTGGTGTGCTGGTAAATGTTCAACAACTGATTCTCAAGGTGGGGGCAAGGGGGAAAGGGCACACACTTTTAAGTTTAATCTGCATTATTTAAATTTTTTTGGGTGGGTGGCATCAATCAGGGTTAAGTGACTTGCCCAGGGTCACACAGCTAGTAAATGTCTGAGGCTGAATTTGAACTCAGATCCTCCTCGCTCTAAGGCCAGTGCTCTATTCAGTGTCCCACCTAGCTGCCCCTGTATTATTAAATTTTCACCATCACTTTTAAAAAGTCCAGACAATCAATATAATGATAAATCGAGCCCTGATATGTGGCATTTGCTGATTTCCCAGGAGTAAAGGCTCACACCGAAATTTTCAGAATCGACTTTCATGAGTTGGTCCAAGCTGGCTCCAGCACCCTGCTGCTGAGTTCCTTTCCACTAGAACTGTCTTTGCTTTTAGAATTTAGAGTAAGAGGATCATGTTTGCCATTTCTTTGAATATTTTGAATTCCATTTTGAACTCTTCTTGCATCTAAATAGTGACAGTATTTATGCAATGTTTATTCTGAAAAGAAAGATCATTCCATTACATTAGGGTTACCAGCTTCTCCCAAAAGTTAAGACAGATGAGTTGTGGGTTTTTTGTTTAATTGTTTGTTCACTGGTTTGTTTTTTGGTTTTTTTTTTTTGGTTTTTTGTTTGGTTGGGTTTTTTAGCAACAGAGGGAGAACAATACGAAGAGTGATAGATTGGAAGTCAGAGTACCCGTGTTGAAATCCTACCACCTTGGACCAATCACTTAGGCTTTCCGGGCATCAGTTTCCTCCTCCATAAAAAGAGGGGCTCCTTTCTAGCACTATGTCTATGATCCTATGCACTCTCAATTTGCACGTGGAAAATCTGGGTTTAAATTTTGGTTCTGTTACTTATTTCCTGTATGGCCCCTTTGTCAGTCTAATGAGGTCTATGGACTCCTCAGACTAACCTTTTAAAAAAAAGCAACACACACACATGTTTGAAAAGAACTCGCTAAAGTTTAATTAGAAATTAGTAAAAATAAAGATATCATTTCTTCCCATCTAAGTTCTTGGGCTCTGCCCCACTCCCCCAAGTTAAGAACCTCAGCTTATACACGGTCTTCGGCTTCTTCATCTATAAAATGATAGCGGGGTTGGACTCAGTGGTCTCTGAAATCCTGTTGAGTTCTAAATCTATGATGCTTTGCTCTCCTGAATATATTTATAAATATCTAAAAATATGTTAAGGACTAAGTTTGGATAAAATTCTCATTGGCAGTCTGTGATGTCATTTCCACATCTCTATTACCACAAATGCTCAGTCTTTACAGCTCTCTTAATTTTTATGCATAAATTCCATTTCAAATTAATAAGCAGACACTTAAGGCAGCAAATTACATAGTCATCATTATGTTTCTGAGATTGATTAAAGTCACTCTGCCTGTGGGCTCATCGCTACCAAAACAACCCTGGCCCATAATAGTTACCTGCTAATGTATTCCAGGAGCAGGCAACTGTTTAATCAAGGACCAAAGGACATTCAGCCAATCAGATAAGCTGCCCATTCAGAAGCCTTTCATATTGAACCTGATTGAGCTCACATCCTGCGGTCCTGCAATCTTCTTTAGAAGTGCTCAAATAGAAGAGCAATCAGACACTCTGTGGTTATTACTGTTAGGGAGAATCTTTAATTTTCTGCAAAATAAACTTTGGTTCCCTAAATGAAAAAGGGTATTATTAATAATGTAGATAATTATGAATAATTATTTTTGTTGTTACTATAGCATTACTTGTCCCTTTTACCTGAAGAATTTAAATGTGCTTAACTCACTGATTATGTATATACATATACATGCATATGTATGTGTGTTTGTATATACACATACACACACACATATATCTGTTGTATAAATTTAAACCATCTGTGGGTGCTTAATAATATGTTAATACATGCACCTGGTGATGCCTCTGCTCCTATGAGAGTATGAATCATCACATTCTCAGTTTGGAAGGAGGGCAGAATCCTTATCCGTATCTTAAAGTCATTTTGGGTGCATCCATTCTGCTCCAGCAGAGAGATTCTGATATGAAAATGGAGACTTCCTCATTTAATTCAGGTCATGTCACTAAAGCTGATGGTTTTGACACTTGTGCTCCTTGGCCAGTGGTGGATGCATTACTATAAAAACTAACTCTGACATGGATTATGGTGTCAGGCTGGGCCAAAGCTAGAATCCCAGGATCCCAGGTGCTGACTATGCAATTGTCTCTCTAAACTTCATTTGTCTTGATTTTGAAAATGTTGCATTGAGTGTAAGTGGTTTTCTGCATTTGTTACTTATTCCAATAAATTAAGGGTATTTTGTTGGGCCAGTGAAGATATATATATATACATAAAACTACTTGTGTGTGTGTGTATGTGTATATTTATACACAATTTAATTTCCCTACTTTTTTTTTAAATTAAGCCTGACTAAATCCTGTATTCACTTCAATTTATGTAGGTATGTAGTACTTTATTCATTAGCTATTTAAAAAAAAAACACTGAATTTTAGAAATAGCATATTGTAATGGATATGGCGCTGGACCTTGAACTCAAGAAAATTTGCCTCAAATACTTACAAACTGTATGACTGGACAAGTTACTTAATCTCTGTCAGCCTCAGTTTCTCTAGGTTTAACTAGGTTAATAATAACACTTATCTCTTAGAATTCTTGTATAGATCCAATGAGTTAATATATGTAAAGTGTTTTGCAAACCTTAACATGTTATGTGAGTGCTTTGTTGTTGTTCAGTTGTGTCTGACTCATCGTGACCTCATGGGCCATATTGTCCATGGGATTTTCTTGGCAAAGATACTAGAGTGGTTTACCATTTCCTTCTCCAGCAGATTAAGGCAAACAAAGGTTAAGTAACTTGTCCAGAGTCACACAGCTAATAAGTATCTAAAGTCGGATTTGAACTTGGATCTTCCTGACTCCAGGCCCCGGGTTCTATCTCCTGAGCCATCTAGCTGCAATATTAATATTATTCTAGATCTAAATTACCATCCTATGTATTTTAAATACACAAGTGGGGCTATATTATTTAAAAGAAACTTGAAAGGAAGTAACAATACTTTTGTAATATGAATAGGAAAAAATATTATACCTCAGATTTTTTTCAATCTTCTGATAGTTCATTTATTGAGATCTCATTTTTCCCCATTACTTGGATAATTTTGCATTGACTGAGATTGAACGAGTGCTCCCATCCACACACATCCTACTATATATACTTAGAGAAGCCCAGGTTATACTGACAGACAGTAAGAGGCATAAAAGTAGGTATGTAGGTAAAAGCATAGGGGGGTCTCCTAAAAGAAAAACCAGTGTGCCATGTTCCTGAGGCAGGTGGAGGAAGATGGGCCTGGTGAGACTGGAATAGCTACTAAGAATGCAGTCTTTTTCCAAGCCAAGAGATGGCACTCCAAGACCAAGCTGCTCTAGCTCCCTCTCTGCATATGCGTGAATAGGACCTGCCCACATTTGGAGTTTATAGCTTTCCTTTTAATATTAGCATTAGTCTAGTCTAGTCTATAGGGCAGGTAGGTGGAGCAGTGGATAGAGTGGCAGACCTGGAGTCAGGAAGACTCATCTTACCGAATTCAAATCCAGCATCAAACACTTATTAGCTGTGAGAACCTGGGCAAGTCACTTAACACTCTTTGCCTCAGTTTCTTCATTTGTAAATTGTGTTGGAGAAGGAAATGGCAAACCCCTTCTGTATTTTTGCCAAGAAAATCCCAAATGGAGTCACAAAAAGTCAGACATAACTGAACAAAAACAACAGTCTGGTCTAATGTAAGGGTATGAAAATGTCCGATAATAATCCACACACACACACACACATACATATATATATATATATATATATATATATATATATATACACAATTTAATTTCCCTACTTATTTTTTAAAATTAAGCCTGACTAAATCCTGTATTCACTTCAATTTATGTAGGTATGTATGGTTCCTGTTCATATCCATCCCACTGAAGTTCAAATTTCCTAGTAACCTAAAAGGATTACTCACTCATAAATAGATTAGAAGATATTTTACCAGGATTGATACTAAAATACAAAATTAGCAGTCTGAAGCATTTGGTTCCTCTTGGGCAAAGTCTTAAAATCTCAACTCCCCCAATTGGTCAGTCAATATGCATTTATTAACTGCCTACTGCGTGAAGCACTAGGGATGTCAAGAAAGCCAAAGAAAAGTTCCTCCTCTTAAGTAGAAATGAAAAATATTAGCTTTAAAACTCCCAACCAGAGGACAAACAGCTTTTCCTAGTGAAGTCAGAAATATCAACTTCCCCAATCTCAATTATTACTTTCACAGAGATATTGATACCCCTAAAGGCTTTTGTACAAAGCATGCTGTGTCTCAGTCACCAAGTCTAGGAGAAAGGCATGGACTGGTCTCAATGCCATTGACTCTACCCTCCTCCGTGAGTGGCCAAGGAAGATTATTGGCTTGAACACAAGTAGGGATAGAAGTCTCTTCCTGGCCAATAACTCAATGAATCCAGGGATCTAATATTTCAGCAGATTAAACCTCAGAAGATCCCTGGTTCATTATTGTCTCTCAAAAGTTTCTGCCTTCTAGGCGTGGGAGAAAGATATACTAAAGTGGATGGACTCCCAGCTCTGGAATCATTGGCTTTCTCCTCTGGCTTGCTTTCAAACTGTCCCCACCCCTGAATGAGCTCAGTCAACTAACTACCTCCACACTACATACTTAGAGCAGTTCAACCCCACCTTTCCTGCTTTTCTTTGCTGCTTAAGGATGTCAGGAAAATGCAGAGGAAAAGAAACCCAAGTACAAGTTGCATATGAAATTCTACTGTTTGCTTTTAAAAAAGAAAAATATATGAATATGATTAACCCTTTATTACTTTTTTATAGTGACAACAACTACAATAACTAACATTTATACAGAGCCTATGTGCTAGTCACTGGGCTAAGTGCTTTATCATATTTAATCCTGACAACCCTAGGAGGAAGATGCTATTTATTATCCCTAATTTTTTTTAACAGACGAGGAAACAAAGGAAAACAGACGTTAATTGACTTGCCTAGTGTCACACAGCTAGTAAGTATATGAGACCAGAATTGAACTCAGGTCTTCCTGACTCCAGGCCTAGCACTCTAACCACTGGATCACCCAGCCACCCTCCTTATCCATCATACCATCTAGCTAAAATAGGAATGTCATACTTCTGGTCAAGGATAATGTTCCAATTATTAAAAATATGATACAAACTATAGCCTTTGTTAGTGGTATGCTGGAAATGCCAGCAGATTAGGTGTTAGGAAGTAGGTTTGAATCTAGGAACTGCAAACTAATTAACCTCTCTGGGCCCTAAATTCCTCACGTATAAAATGAGAAGGTTGCACTAGATGACTTCTGAAGTCTCCTCCAGTTCCATATCAGCGAGTCTGGACTGTTCCATAGGCATAAGTGATGAAGGCCAAGAAACTTTCCATTATTATATCCATGAAAGTTCACCTTCCCATACCCCCATTGCCGGCATTATTTTCTGAACTTTTTAAATATATATATACATATACATATCATATTCATATATATTCAAATAGCATATATAAATATATCCATATGATACACATGTGTATATATATATATATTATATACACACATACACATAGAGTAAATGTATGTTGTTGTTCAGTTGTTTCAGTTGTGTCCACCTCTTCATGACCCCATTTGGGGTTTTCTTGGAAAAGATACTGGAGTGGTTTACCATCTTCTTCTCCAGCGTATTTTACAGATGAAGATCTGAGGCAAATAGGGTTAAGGAACTTGCCCAGGGTGACACAGCTAATAAGCATCTGAGGTTGGATTTGAACTCATCAAGATGAGGCTTCTTGACTTCAGGTTTGCCACTGTATCTATCGTGCCACATAGCTGCCCCTAAAATGTATGTACATATATTATATACATATATATGCACATATAAATACATTCTATAGATACACATACGTGCGTGTGTGTATATTTTTCCCACTATGGTCTCTTTTCAGGTTTACAGAGAGCAAGCAGGAAGCCTAAACTTTTATATTATGGCTGATGTTTTACAGGAGTTTTAGGGTAAGTAGAAGGCCCCCAAAATACTAGGCCCTTTGTAAATGTGTGAAAGGAAGTCATGATACTTCATGATCAGTTAAAAGGTAAAGGGTCCAATTTTTGGCAGCCAGTGAATGTTTCTCTTTGTGGGGTGAAGGTGCCAGTCCTGATTCAAACAGATGGTTGTTATTTCATGATTCAACATAACTTCCCTCGACATTTCTATCTCTGCCAATTGTTGGTCTAGATTTAGTATTGCATTTTTAGGAAAGAATATTGAGAGTGTGATTGTGAAGCAATTCCAGTGATATTTAGCATTCCTCCACTTCCATATCATTTAGCAATAGAGAGTTTAAGCCAGGGTTGCAAAGGAGCCCATTCTGGTTTTGATCGTGGATGACTGACACGGCAGGTAAAGTGGAAAGAACACTGCATCTAGAGTCATAGGGCCTAGGTTCAGATCCTGCTTCTAATGTTTACTACCCATGTCCCTTAATGGTCCTCAGTCTCACTTTCTTCACCTGTCAAACAAAGGGATCAGACTAACTGCTGTCTGAAGGTTCTTCCAAGTCCAGATCTACGATCCTATGATTTATGTCAAATAATAAGACAAGAAAAAATACTTATGGTGATCCTTTAGAACCTACTGGCAGTTTCCAGCATTTGATACTGGGGAAGGGGAAAGGAAGGAAAAATATTCAAAAGACAATTAGTATAGAAAAGCAGGGCTTATCAAGAGTGCAAGTTGTGTTAAATCAACCTCACTTCCTTTTTTGACATCTTGCCTAGGCTGAGAGATCATGCAATTTTTTTAACCTAAAACCATGAATTTTATTCACAGTTTATAATTCAATATGTTAATTTTTAAATTGCCCTGTGTCTCCTGCTCTCAGATCTGTTACCTAGATTTTTAGCAAAGCATTTGAGAAAGGCTTTCATGCTGTTCTTGTTAAAAAGAAATAGAGACGAGAACTAGGTAGATGAATTCTTAGCTCTGGAGGCCCAGAGCTAACCTACTAGGCATGCTATTATAATATCAAGTCTACAGAGGTTACCAGCAAGGATGAACAGAAACCTCCAACCAGTACATAATGTACCTAAAATATATATCCACTTGATGATGATTGAGCTCACTCAGGGCTCACTCATTTGCCGTTTGGCATAGGATATAGTACGTTATACCTATGCTCCTGCAGCTGCACTCGTTACCTCTCTTCTTCCAAGTTCTAAAGCCCTAGGAAGTCTGGGTTACCTTAAAAACAATGAGGTGCAGCTGGGTCACTTTTGCTAAAAAGCTTGGCACTTGAACAAACCAGAAGCAGAATATTTCCTATGTCTACAATTCCATAACTCCATTGGCAATGTTTGAGTACAGGCTGTAAGATGATTTTTTTTATTCTGTTGCATTTGGGTCTCCTGGTAATTATTAGAACCTTTTAAATGCTTTCCTTTTAGTTTTGACTTGTCCGGAGATTTCATTGGTATAATGGGGAACTCTGAAGTGAGGAAATTTCCTCTACGTATGCATATAAGCACCTTTTGTGAAATTTATAGTCTTAGAGTAATCTCAGCTAGGAGTGCATAAACTTCTTCTTCTTGTTTAATGAAATATTTTGATGACTATATTTCAATATAGTTTTATTTGTAATCCTATATATTTTATTTTATACATTTAAAAACACTATTTTCAAAAGTCACTGCCAAAGGGGTCATGATACACAAAATATTTAAGAACCTCTGTCATATAGTTACCTGAGACACTGAGAGGTTAAGAGCCTTGCCCATAGTCACAAATTCAATATGTGTCAAGGTAGGACTTGAACCCAGGTATTCCTGACTCCAGAACCAGTTCTCAGGCCAAGCTGCTCCTCTTTAATGGTTTAAATGCACTTAATGCCTTAAAATCATTTAATATCTTATGCCCAAATTTAACAAAATTCTAAGCATTTGTTACTTCACTAAGTAATGAAATGTTCCCGGGAGGAAAGGATAACAAGGATCAGAGTAATGGAATGGTCATTTGGGCAATTTAAAGCCAGAAGCTCTGAGTTGTATTTTCCTCCTCCATTCTGTTTCTGAGTTTCCTTATCTGACAGATGGGGATAATATACCTGAAACACTTAACTGAGTGTTATTGAGAAGATCAATTGAGAGAATGTATGTGAAAGCCCTTTGTATCTATAAAGCATTATATAAATGTAAGCTACTATTAGCCTCATTTTAAACATTTGAAAATCAGAGTGACAATATTGTACAATGACTGACTTTGTTAGACTTAGCTCTTCTGAGCAATGAAATGATCTAAGACAACTCCAAAAGACTCATGATGGAAAATGCTGTCCACATCCAGAGAAAGAACTATGGAGTCTGAATGCAGATTGAAGCTTACTGCTTTTCCTTTTTTTTTGTTTTTTCTGTCTCATGGTTTTTCCCTTTTGTTCTGATTCTTCTTTCACAATGTGACTAATGTGGAAATATGTTTAATATGATCCTACGTGTATAGCCTATATCAGATTGCATACCATCTTGGGGAGGAGGAACTGGAGTGGGGGGATTTACAACTCAAAATCTTATAAAAGCAAATGTTGAATACTAAAAATAAATAAATATTTTTTTAAAAAAAGAAAATCAGAGTGAAAGAGGTCAAAACAATTGTTTCAGGTTGTATAATAAAGAAGTCATATGGTTATGTCACCCATATAATTTGAAAAATAAAACAAATATACCTCCTAGGTTAACTACTAGAAATAATATTTATCATAGGTATGTTGTACAAAGTATAAATACTACCCATCAATGTAAATATGCCATTCCTTACAGAGACTGTTAGAAAGGAAGGGTCCTTTCCACTGGTGATGTTTTAATTATGCAATTCAAAGAATATAACAATTCCTTCTGCGAACTTTGCTTGGGGGCCCAGAATCTCAACTGGTATTTCCCTGTAGAAAAACAGTGTTTTCCCTTAAAACTTGATTCTAAAAGCATTCATTTGAGGCTAAACTGGGGAGGTTATGCTGGGAAAAATTGTTAGCTTTGTAGGAAGAACATGGTTTCTGCAAAAACAGATTCCCCCTTCACTGTACAGGTATGATTCCAGTCTGCTCAGAGCTGGACGGTCCTTCTCTAAGGAAACATTTAAAGAGCTGGCATCAAATTCCTCTTTTCTGTTATGGCAGAAGGAGAGCATATGGAGGAAGTTGGAATTGACAAGCAGGATTTGAAGGGCTGTCATTCATGAATTCCTTCTCTGAGACTACAGCATCAAACTGCAGACTCTGAATTCCTATTCCCTGTGACTGCATCACCAGTGGCTCTAACTGAAGGAAGCAGCAATAAAAATAAACAAAGCTGCCTTTGCATTTTGCAGGTGTGAGATAGGCAATTGTTTGAGACACAGGTCACTCGATAGCTTAATACTAGTAATGTCTTCTTCCACTTGAAATAATGTTTTTATGGAGTGGTGCTCTGTTACAAGTTGCTCTGAGGAGCAGTGCTGTGGGTTTAAAGTCGAGTGGGATGAATTATTCCTTAAGGGACCATCAAATTGAACATAGACTTGTAAAGAAATTCAACTCTTTACTTCAGAGGGCTGGTGCAAAATGTCTTGGTGCCCTTGACAGAGGTGTCTTTGACACCTTTATTTAGAGTCTTCTGTACAGATCCAAATCCCAAGTTAGATTCCAGATGAGCCTGGCGCAAGGTGGCCGTGTACTTTGGGTAGATCACACACAGCCTTGCTGCGCCTTAACTTTGTCATCTCTAAGTGAAGAGGGGAGAGAGATGACCTTGGGGGATGAGTTGGGGGACAGCTGGAAGGCAGGGAACAAACTAGGGTATATGAAAACAAACTCCGAGTACGGCTGTCACAGTCTGCTTCACCTCAGCTCTATCACGACGGCCATTAACAGCCATAATAGCTCTCTCTCTCTCTCTCAGCATTTCCTGTGACATAACTTCCTTCTCCTGTCAGGAAGCTCCTCCTACCACGTATGACTTAGGCTTCCTGTGACGTAAGCAAGTCACATGGCCTACTAATGGGTGGGAAAGAACTTCAAATCTAAATTGCTATTAACTTGCCCAAAGGGTGGAGCAGGAAGGGTGAAGCAGAGCTGAGAGGAAGCACAGTCAGACTAGTTAGAGCTGAGGGAGAGAGAGGAGGCAAGCTAGCTGTGCTGGGAAATGTTTGTGGGAAGCTGGGGTGGGTGGAGGGAGGGGGGAAGGGAAGGCTTTGGGATGGTGTTGCTCCCTGCTGGGATAATGTGCATTAACTTCTTTGTTGCTATGATAGATTGGACTTTCTGGTGTTGGGATTTGGCTTTCTGATGTCTGAATAAATGTTTCAGTTCTGTCTTCTATATGAAGAATCTGCTATATTTTGTGATTCAGAACTACACTGGCATATTCATAGTCACTGTTGGTGCTGTGAATGTTTCGTTGGTGATACGTAGCTAATACAAATTTAAAAAATACATAAATCCAAGCTGAAAGGATAAAGACAGTGAAAGAATACACAGGAGTTTTTCATATACATATATGTATATATAAATTATATATATACATATTATATACACAAATACATATACATGTACACATTTGTATGCATATATATGGATATATTATATATGTGTATATAAATGCATAACTGGAATTTTACAAATAAGGTAAATGGGACTCAGAAAGTGAAGAGAATTACCCACAATAATACAGTTGGTAACTATTCCAAAACACTCATTTAATTAAGTATAATTTAATTGGTTAAATAATCTGTAGTTAAAAACTTTAGATAATAATAAAACCAACTGTATTATATTTGTAACTAATTAAATTTTTTTGAAAGAGCATATAAATATTTATATGTGACTTGTGTGTAGCAATAGGAAATATAAGTTTTATTGTTTTATAAAAATCATTTAATAAAATAAAGCATAATTTACCAATTTATTAAATGAGTTTGATGGAAAAATGACTCACTAGTTGTGTTATCTTGGATTATTCTGGGTTTCAGCTTCCTCATTTGTAAAATAAGGTAACTAAACTAGATCATTCATTCATTCATTAAGCAATTAGTAAGCACCCGCCATATTCATAGTGTATTTGCAAGGGGCAGTCTTTGCCCACATGACGTTTAAGATGCAAACACAAATATCCATAGGACACAATGCTTTGTGGTAAGTGCAGTCAAAATGTACAAAGAATGCTGTGTGGGGTCTAAGGGTAAAGATTATAAACACTCATGGGGATTGAGCAAGGCTTCTTGGAGAAGGTATGTAACAACAATGCTCCTAGCAGCTGCTGTGGAGGTATAGGACCAACAACAGGACCAACAACACCAGCACACAGGAGGGCTGCCAGAACAAGTTCTTTGATCTGCTTTTATAAGGAAAGCAACTTTAAGGGGTTTACAATCTCACTTTAATTAAACATACATATATCATTCACTTAGTTCAGGGGAAAAAGCCAACATGCTGGACTTCAGAGAGAATACAATCAGAAATTACAATCAGAAATTATAAACAGAGCAAAATAACACAAATCAACAGACAGGGCATCTAGCTATCTGTCCATAGCAATACATACATAGTTACTAGAGAAAGAAGCACCAACATCTGGGTTTTCAAAGCCAGGGGGCTCCTTAATGGCTAACCAGAGTCTCCACACAAACACTCCTCCAATGAGTGAGTCCCAAAGCAAAATGCAAACCTCCAATTATATATACATGCTTCTTCAGGGTCAGAGGGCATCATAACCATGTGACTCAAACTCATGAGACTTAGGCTTCCTTGTGACTTAAGCAGGTCGTCAAAGACTCTTGATTCAGTCAAAGACTCTTGATTGAAACAAAGGCAAGACTCAAAGGCACTTGATTGCCTTAGTGGTGAGAAGTACTCCAAAACAAAAAACAACAAAAAGTCCCACCTTGCTTGCCATTACAAGGTGTCATTGGATTTAGAATGGGAAAGGTGGGTTGCAATTCAAGAGTCAAATACGGCAAGTGAAGTTATTCTAGCCAGAGACAGTAGCATGAGTGAAGACAAGGAGCTAGAAGAGTTCAGGCCATGTTTGGTAAGAATTTGACTGGAATTAGAGAGTATGAACAAGAGCAACATAAAATAAGCCTAGAGGGTGGGGAACCTCTAGGTCCTCAAGTACAGCCCTTAGACAGAATCCATTCTTCCCAGAATAAATGTCAAAGGGCCTCACTTGAGGACCAAGAGGGCCACATGTGGCCTTGAAACTTCAGGTTCCCCACCCCTGGGTTAGGTGGTGCCAGATCATGGAAAGCCAGAAATGTCAGGTAAAGGAACTGTAATTTTAAACAGGAGACAATAGGAAGTCAATAATTTTTTGGCAGAATAAGAACAAATCTATATATGAGAAAGATCATTATGGAAATGATGTGAGGAACAGAACTGTGGATGAGTTGGAGCTCAGAATTAACCAATCAATAAGGATCTATCAAGTCCCTACTTTGTGCCACTTTCTACCCCGTCCCCTTGCTGCTGGGTTTGCTGGTGCTTCACTCTCCAAAGCAGATCACCTCTCATGACTGAGAGAAGCTCTGAACTCCCAAGAAACTATATCTGCAGATATTTATCCCAGTCATTTTTTATCTTGTTAATTATTATCTTTGCTATGATTAAGTTAACACCATCTCCAAGAGGCACATAAACTGCCTTATTTTCTACTCACCATTTCTGTGATATCCCAGAACAAAATACCCTTTCCTGGCCACCACTCATTTCTATTGTCTACCCCTATTAAAATATAAACTCCTTGGGGGCAAGGACTCCTGGAGGTATGTTGTGTGTTTGTCCTTCATTCTCAAAGAGGACCATGACATCAGGGAAATGATGACACAACTTGCAGTTGATTTTGATTTGAGTGAGGGAGGGCTGTGCAAGGTCACCAGCCTCACTTTCTCCTCCAGGGCCATCTGGGTCCAGTGGCCTGATATTCACCAGGCTGGCTGGAGGTGGCCCAGGATGCATTGGGAGACACCCCCCCCCCCCGAGATATAAGATAATAATCTGCGAGATAATGTCTAAAGTGAGGGGTTTAAAAAGATGGGAGAGACCTTGGTGTGCTTAGAGGCAGCCTGGCAAGAGCCATTAGCTACAAAAGGATTAGAGATGCAGAGGGGGGGTGACTGTGGGGCAATCTACTAAATGATATGAGAGTAGACAGGAACCAAGAGCATGAGTAGAGGAGTTTGTAGTGATTAGGAGAATAGTTATCACTTCATTAGGCACTAAAGAAAAAGAGAAGAAAATGAGGAATGATATCAAGGAGTTTTGAGATATAGATAAAGGAAGAAGGATCTCACATTGAATGACAACTCTTTGTAAAACCATAGATTACAGGGAGTGATCAGAACTGCTGATCAATTTGATGAGTCCCCTCAATCAACTGGTTGAGATTATTGGGTATAGACCTTTATCAGATTGAAGTGACCTCCATGCACCTTAATGCCTTGCTAAGAGGAAACAGAGAACTCCTTCCTATAGTTAGTCCCCAGGGACTGGAGTTATCCAATGTCTTGATGGTTGTTATGTGACCTCACCAAATTAGACTCAATTTTCGCTTTCATTCCACCTACCAGCTGCCTACTGGGGCATTCTGCCTCCTTGAAATTGCTGAAAAGAAAAACACCAAATATACTTGGAATGGGATTCACTTTCACCCCCAACCTGTGAGAAAATCCTCTCTGGCTATCTCTTCAAGGGTAAAATGGAAACATGGGGTCTTTGGGAAATGTATGTCCACACACATTTCCCTGTTTACCTGAACAGCCATGGTCCTTTATCCCAGCCACTTCTGGGAAGTCTGGGAAAATTGTACAAAAAGCTATACAAAAGAAAGCTTGAATAGCCACCAAATTCACCAATGTGAGATAAAGAAATTCCTGCATTTGCATGAGCATATCAATTACATTCAAATTAATAAAAGGCGGGGGAAGCCTAGTATATTTGGCTCCTATAGTCCCTGGCACTATTTGGCTTCCTTTGTGAATCAGCAAGTTATAGCTATCTGCCATTACTCATGATTCCATCTCTTACTCTTCCATAAAGCAGAGGGAAAGGGCAAATCCTAACCTGCCTTCATCAGGTAACTAACCATAGCAGTGTCATTGACAAAAACAGAGAGTTCAGAATTAATAATTGGTGTGGGGTTGAATGCAAAACTTTTTCTTCTTGCCATGTTGAGGTGAAAGAACATTCAGGTAGGTAGATATAACTAAGACATCAGGCATGGTGGTAAATACCTGTAATCTCGGCTACCAGGGAGGCCTTTGAGTTCTGAGCTGGGTTGGGCTATGACAATCAAGAATGTATACTAATTTCAGCATTAGCAGGGAAAGCACTAGGAGTAAGGGGCAATAGATTGCCTAAGGAGGGGTGAACTGGACCAAGTCAGAAACGGATCAGGTCAAAACTCCAATGCTGGTCCACAGTGAGATTAGGCCTATGAATATTCGCTACATTTCCATCCTGGATGAGATGGGGAGAACTTGTCTTGAAAAAAAAAATAAAGATATAACCAATAGACAATTGGAAAATATGTCTGACATTCAGAAAAAAATGTTGAAACTTGAAATATAGATTTGGGAATGTGAGCATGTTAACTGACACTATCGTTGACACTATGTTAACACAGTCATTGACAAGATGAATAGATAAAATTGCCAAGCGATGAATGAAAAGAGAAGAGAAAAAGGAAAGAGAAGAAAAAAGAGACAGATGTCAAAGAAGAATCCTCAAAAGAGACAGAGAAAGAGTGGTCAGAGACATAGGAAGGGGATGGTATCATGGAAGAAAGAGGATCCAAGAGGTGGTCAACAGTGCCAAATGAGACAGTTACATAGTAGAAAGGACCAAAAGCGTGTCTTGAATTTGGTAAGAAGGATATGATTGATAGTTTTTTAGAGAGAAGCTTCTGTGGAGTTAAGACAAAAGTCATTACTGAAATACACTGGAATGAGTGAATAGTGAGGAAGAATTCTGTTGTGTCAAAATTTTAGGGTATAGGTCAGTGAAGAGGCTTTATTTAGAAATACATAGTTATATATAGCTCTTCCATAGGGGATGATTAATGAAGAACCCCTGTCAAACCCCTCCCCCATCCCACCTCAGCCTCTTCTCCCTACTGAGTTTTCAAAGGACTGTTATACTCAGATTAAAAACAATTTGGTTATAACTGCATTTAGCCTTAAAAAAGAAGCAAACAATTAATCTTGCTGGAGAACAGAGATAAGAGTGTGGAACTGCTTAATCTATGGTTAGCCTTGGGAATGCAACACGATTATTAGGGTGGGGGTAGCAGTGTACTGGTGAATGTTTAACTACCAGCTCCCCAGGAAAAGAAAAATGTACCTTCAGCACTCTTTTAATTTGCATGTAACATTTTCTCCATAACTTTCTTAAGTCTAGACAATCAATAAAACAACAAATAAACTCTGATTTTTAGGATTTCACATTTTACACTGAAAATTTAACAATCAGCCCCATCAGTTCAAACCAGTTCCAATACACCCCTGGGTGGGAGACAGAATTGTATATGACTGATTTTGCTTTTCAGACAGAATTACTCATGTTAGGAGAGGGATATACAAGTTTCCTTTCCCCTGTCCTCCACAAGAGGTATTGTTGTCAGCTACTCTTTCAAGGATTTTGGTAGCTAAAAGGAAGGAATACATAAGACGGATAAGGAGATGGAGAGGTAGAACGGATGTTAGTCTTTAAGTTATGAAATTCAAATTCCTCATCTGGAACTTACTAGCTGATCTGGGCAAGTCACTCAACCTCAGGCTCTGTTTCATCATCTGTAATTTTACTAATGAACCTCCCATGGACACCTTAAATTAGCTCGATTTTGAGCTTTTTTTTTTTTCCAGTGGAGCTCAGCACCTCCAAAGCAGACTCTGAGAAACTGAAAGTGGAAATTACTCAGGTAGGTTGATCATTAGAAGGACAGGAATAGTAGAAAGTCATGGGGAAGGGGGTGTTGGGGGTGGGGGAGGGTAGAGATTTGGACATGCAAATAAGTGACCCTGAGAAGAGCACTGGGTAAACACTGGCCAAGAAGACAAACAGAATGGAGATGGGGAGAGAGCTAAACCGAAAAGGGAGGTACCGATGAGGGCACAGAGCATGGTTCCATGTGAGGGAGTATGAGGGACAAAACGATGGGCTATTGGGACCAGAAAGTAATTTTCACATTTTGGAGCTGGTATAGTTTTAGGTAAGGGTAAAAGTATAAAGGGTGGCCCTGCTAATGCATGACTGGAGTAGGGTAAAAACAGATATTTTAGGAATTGTGGACCAAGATGCCACACTGTTAGAAGAGTCATTGATGAGAATGTTGGCATTACAGAGGATGATATCTGTGAAATTGTGATGGCAAGCAGGGTGGGATTTTTTGCCTTTGTTTTTTTTCTTTAGGAGTGTTTCTCAGCACTGAGGTAATTAAGTACCTTTGACGAGTCTTGCCTTTCAAATGTAATGGCAAGCAAAGTGGACTTTTTGTTGTCTTTTGTTCTGGAATGCTACTCAGGTGTCTTTGAGTCTTGCCTTTGTTTCAATGGGGGAAGGGGGGCAGTCTTTGATTGAATCAAGAATCTTTAAGGACCTACTTAAGAAAGGAGAAAGCCCTGAGCCTCAGGCCCCATACTCCTTTTGCTAAGTAGGCACTAGGCCCCAGGGCCCTAAACAGGGTATATGTGCTCTGAGGTTGGCATTTTGCATTTGGGGGCACACTCACTGGAAGAGTGTTGGTGTGGAGACTCTGGGTATCGGTCAAGGAGCCCCGCCCCCCAGCTTTGAACACCCAGAGGTTGATGCTTCCATCTCGGTAATTATGCATGTATTGCTATGGTCAGACAAAAGCTTGTCTGTTGATCTGTTTATATTTTCTCTGTTTGTAATTTCTGCTTGCATTTGCACTAAAGTTCAGAGTGCTGACTTTTCCCCCTGAACTAAGTGAATGATACATGTATGTTTAATTAAAGTGAGATTGTAAACCCCTTAAAGTTGGTTTCCTTAGAAAAGCAAATCAAAGGATCTGTGCTGGCAGCCCTTCTGTGTGCTGGTGTTATTGGCCTTACACAGCCACAGTAGCTGCAAGCAACATTGTTGTTACAGAAGTATATATTGGTGAAGATATGAGAGTGAGCTAGAGGTCAGCTGATGACAGAAACAAGGAAAAGTGTTATAATTGTAGGAATGGCTTTTGTTGAAGGATGGTGGTAGCCATAAGCTAATGAAAAGAGAAATAAGCAGTAAATGATACAGGCTGTCCCAAAAGTCCTAGTGCAGTCTCTACGAGGGATGCTCTCCCTAACTTTGTGAATTGGGGAAACCAGAAAAGGAATTGCTTCCTTTAGGGTATTGAGGGATGTGTCATTCAGAGAGGAAAGCAAATTTTCTCTAATGAAAGGGCATGGAAGAATTGTTGGCAGAAAAGCTTACTGAGGCTAGAAGAAGGTTTTCAAAGGTGTAAAGTATCAGAGCATGATAGGCAGAGCTAGGGTAGGTCTGAGGAAAGAGAAGACTAAAGTGGATAGAGTGAGAGTGCAGAAAGAAGTAATTAGTAGCTTTCTGCTACAGTGGTAAGGGGTCATTATGTCGATAATGGCCAGACTCAGATTGGATTCCATGCTGAGTTCAGAATCAGGAAGATCTGTGTTCAAATTTTGCCTTTTATACTTACTAGCTGTATGGCTCTGGGCAAGTTATTTAACTCCTATAGGATTCCAGCCACTTCCCTAGGACTTAGCTTCTGAATGACAGATGAATTGAGACCTCTCTCAATGGCTGGAATCCTCACGGGATGAGCACCCCATTCTGGTGGATTCTTCATCTTTTGAGTATTTGTATACTAACAGCTGACATTTATGCAAAGCTTTCCAAGTATATGATACAATCATTCCTGTCCAAAACAGAACCCATCATTTTCCCTCTTTACTTCCCAGGGCACTAATAAATCTCTCCTTATTCCGTTCCTCCTCCCATCAATGTTACTTAACCCTTTTCACTTCACGCCCTTCTCAACAAATTCTGGAGTCTCTTTCTTTTATCTCCTAGAACAAATAGGGAATTATCTCTTTAGACCTTCATCTGTTGAGACCTTCATAACCTGATCCCTTCTTACCTTGCCAATATTCTTACCCTTTGCTCTCCTTCAAGTACTCTACAATCCAGCTCCCCTGGTGGTCTTGCTGTTCTTCGCAAAAGACCCTCTACATCCTGACTCATTATATTTTCACTGGCTTCCCCCATACCTGGAATGCTCTCCCTCCTGTCCTCTTCCCTTTAGTTTCTGTTGCTCCCTTCAAGACAGATCACATCTCACCTTCTCCAGGAGGGTTGTCTTAGTCTCCCTTTCCCCACACCCCATCAGTACCTTCCATTTGTACCCTGTATGTCTTATCTGTATGTAGTTATTTGCATATATGTCTCCTCCATTGAAATGTGAAGTTGAGAGCAAGGGCCATTTTTAATTTTTTATTTATTTTGTTTATCATTGCCTGTATCCTAGTGGTCAGTATGACTATGGCACATATTAAGTGCTTTTAAAATGCTTGTTGACTGACTAACTGACTAATTATAACCTATGTCTCTGAGCACTCACAGCTGGAATTGGAACTTGGAAGTATTTCTCTTTTAACAATCTAGGACTCAGCCTCAACCTAGGGTTTCCTCTGGGAACATCAGAATTTGTCTTAGCATTGCCCTTTTCTGCCCACCTATCCCAAAACTCCTAGCAGGCAATAAGATGAACAATTATCAATCAAATCAAAAACAGATTTATTAAAGACAGTAGAATATAGAAAAAAGACAGAAATAGCCCCTCCCCCATCCCCAGCAATGGATAGTCTAGCACTTGATCCATGTCTCACCTTTTGGAAATAGAACTGAGGGTCTTGCTGAAGGAGTGATATCTTCCAGGCCCTGGCCTATTTGTCTGTCTGGAATTAGCTCATTAGGTACCCTCATTCTTGGGGTCTCTCATCTACAATGCATTCAGTTTTAGCTTGTTGGCTTCATGGGCCTTTGAGCTGACTGGCAGCCTTACCTAGTTCCCATGTGCTTTGTGACCAGTTGTTGCAACAATTTGGCTGGCAGCTGCTGTGGGGGTGGAAGACCAACACAAGCCCAACAACAAGAATGCTCTCAGTATAGGTTCTTTTGATCTGCTTTACTAAGGAAAGTAACGTTAAGGCGTTAACAATCTTATTTCAATCCAACATACAAATACCATTCACTTAGTTCAGGGGAAAAAGCCAGCACGCTGAACTTCAGAGCAAATACCAACAAATTACAAACATACATTATAACCAGGCCAAATACAATTCATAGCTACCAAGAAACCGACATCTGAGTTCAGGAACCAGGGAGCTCATAACAAGGGCTGGCCCAGAGTCACAAGGCACTCCTTCTGTGGCTCAGAGCCCCCAAGGGAGAACGCCAACCTCTGGGTTTACGTATCCTGTTCAGGGTCAAAGGTGAGTCACACATGCGACTCACCCATGTGACCTAAAAGTGTCACAAAAATTCGACTTAAGCTTCTGATGTCACAAACATGTCACTCAAACTCATGTAAACTAGGCTTTCCCTTGAGGCAAGGAGGTCATGAAGGACTCCTAATTTAATCAAGGAAACAAAGGCCAAATTCTTCAAGGGCACTTGATTGAATAAGTGCTAAAAGCTCATCTTAATTACCAATACACCAGTGGACAACAGTATCAGTCTAGCTCAGTAGACCAATGTGCCTAAAAGTACCTCACGGCCCCTAATCTCTGTTTCTGCTCCATTGTAAATATGTCAGGTCTAGTATTTCCCACCGAAAGGGAGGGGAGGCCTTGCTCTGATCAGCAGCTATCACATAGTGGGAAAACTCATTCCCAGTGCTTTCTTATGCACCTAGGCGCTGACCCATCCCAAACAAAGGGAGAGCCCCCATCATGCTACAAAATAACAACTGACATTTATGCAATACACTTAAGGTTGACAAAAACCTTTCCATAAATTATCTCATTTGATCAGCTGGTTGACAGTTATACAGGATTAATAGTATTTTAGCAGTAGGGGAGGAAAATATCTGACTAAGTAGAATCTAAACCATAATCAGAGTTCAGTGAGAGGATTTGTCAGCTAGAGTCTTGGTATGGTGGACTCTCTCATGCATCGCTCCCCTGTTATATTAGATCTCTCTGATTGCAGTGTGCAGAATGCAATATAGATTAAGAAAAGGCCCCTACCTTCAAGGAATTTCTAGAATTTATGCCCCTTAAATGTTCTGTTCTCCGAGTTAACTCTTGATTTTCAGTTTTCATGTATATCTGACATACTTGTGTAACATTAAATATTGCTGACAGGCAAGAAAATGTCTGCGCTCACTTTACTTTTCCTTTCTAGACAAAAAGAGGGTAGAGCTGAGAGCTATCTGAAAGCAATAGGAAGAGCAATGGACATTCTCCTCTAATCCCTCCTAGCTGGAAATTATCCTCCTGGGCAGGTACTCACACCATCCCCAGTACCATGCCTCTAAATGTCTCACTGTTCTATGGGAAATCTAAGTGATCCCAGAGTTCACTTTTAGGGTTATGCTTGAAAGTGTTAGAGGATTGTACATAAAACTAGACTGGAGCTTGTTATCTCCCCAACCTCACGCCCTGACCATCACCATCCCACTCCTCACCCACCCCAGTTCTTTTAATCTTCCCTGTCAAACCTGAAGGTCCTCACATATACAGTCTGAGAAATACAAAATCCCTCAGGGCCTTCCCTATGCATGTTCTGAACTCAGGTAACAACTTGTCTGCCGACAAGAGAAATAAACTCATTTATAGAAAGAAAATTAGGCTTACAAGCTATCTTTGGCAGCGGGTGATAGGGAAATAGGTAACATTTTGTTGTTTTTGTCAGTGTAAATGTACAGAGAAAGAGGAAGGGGAGGAGAAAGATATTCCTCAGCTGCTTGGCTTCATAGCTAAGGTAGGGGCATCTGAGGGGCAGGGGGAGTCCAGTCCCACTCAGGCTCTCCCTCCAATCGGATTTCTGCAGTTCTGTCTGCCTGCCATGAACAATGATCGTGTCAGAACAAGCTTTCTTCTCCATCTGCTATGGCTCCAGCTTCTCACCTGGTAGAGCTCTGTTCCCAGCCCAAGCCCCTCTTCCTCTCAAACTCCACAAGTCCCCAGAGCTTGTACTTGAATCCCAAGTCTCTTCTATTATTTCCTTTATTTTCCCAAGGGGTTTGGGGGGGGGTCAGAATAAGAGTTTTCAAAATATATTTTGCCCCAGTTGATGGGGTTGTGGAACCTGAATTCCTAAAAGGGAAAGACCAGGTCTTAGAAAGCAACCCAGTCCCTGAATTTTCCCATACTTTTCAGCAGCCCAGATCACACGTGGCCTCCACCCAAGGCAATTGGCTCAGCCCAGCCCACCTAGATCACTTAATTAGCTTACTTGATAGTCCTTTCACTGTCTCTCTTGGCCCACCCCAGACTGCTTTACCCCTTTTACTGTCGCACCTGGCCTACCCCTGACTACTTACCACTCCTTAATTCCATCCAGAGTTTTGTATATAAGCATCAGTCTCACCCCCATTAAGTTGCAGATTCCCTAACAATCTCACCCTTATTGGTGTTACCATAAACCTTGCCACTTTGACAGGAAGAAGGTTTGAGTGCATAATCTTTCCAGGCAGATGCCACCCTGTTCCCTGACATTTCCAGGTTCCAAGCAACCCTAAACCATATCAAGGTGAGGTCCCTAGCCCAAGCTAGTTCTCCAGGGTATTACATTCCATACATCTAAGTGTACATTTCAGGGATATTTGTCTGTTCCTAAACTCATCTTGTCAAAAGGTCTAAAAGGGGCTCCTTTTTATCCAATGCTTTCTATTCCAGTAGTGAAATACTATTAAGAATCTGCTGACTTTAAACTGGAGGAATACCATATGTAATAGAATCATCTAGATCAGAGGAGGGCAATCTGTGGCCCTCTAGGTCTTCAAGTGCAGCCCTTTGACTGAATCCAAACTTCACAGAATGAGGCCACAGGTTCCCCACCCCTGAAGACCAATCCCTTAATTTTGTAGATGATGAAAATAAGATCCATGCCAACATTCTACAGGTAATAAGTAGCAGAACCAAGATTTGAACCCAGGTTCCCTATCTTTAAATCCAATGCTCTTTCTATTATATTTTTGTGAGGGGACTGTGGGAAAAATTATTTACTATACTGTTTAGGAAAATTATTATTTAAATCCAACCTTATGTGATTAAAGCTTGTCCATACCCAGAATGTCCCTTCACCCCAGTAACTCTCAAGGAAGGCCAGAAATGGCTATAAGGTAGTCTCAATTCCCCCAGGCCCCAGATCCACTCAAAGCATTCTTGTTTTGGGTTACCACACCCAGGAAATTGTGAGGGGTCTACTCCAAGCTTCTGTTTTGAGTTATAGTTTCTCATATCTATCTTAATATACCTTGATTTCAGTCTTCCCTGTCAGCAAAATTACTTAACCACACACATGAGGTATGTGATTGTCAAAATCCTATGTGATGTAAATTTTCCAGAATCTGGAGAGAGCCACTCCCTTTCTGGCTCACTCTCCTAATACATTTCTTTCAAAAATGATTTCAGATTTTGGGTCTGTTCTCTAGAACAACATTATCTTTCTTATATGGCATTAGAGACAATTTTGATCTCACTACCCAAAAGAGCCTTTGTCTATTATCCAAACTAAACAAATTTAGTTTCTAAAATTCCCTGTTCGAATTCGAGATTCTTGTCTTGGATTTCCATAGTTAAAATTAAACCTCAATCCACAAGAAAAGTTCTCTGCTGAAAATCATTCAACAAGGCATTTGTAAATTATTTTTCTCTGTTAGGATAATTCAATGATCAATATTCATCAGGTTGTCAAAGACTGACCATTTATCCCCATGTTTATTAACTTTATTTCTTTAACCTTTACTTGTTGGAAATCAATGCTCCCTCAATGACTCTCCTGGGGGTAACAATTGACCCACACTACTCCACGGTGGACTCTGGTGTATATGGCCCTGACTCTTTGGTGAGCCACACCAGACAAGAATGAACTCAAGCGTGCTCTACTATAGGCATCTCTCGGCCCTTTTCTAAAATAAAAGCAAATGTGGTAATTGCTTTCTTTGGATCAATAACATCTCACAAGATGTACAAGTGATCTTGTTCATTCTTAATTCTTCTTATTCCTTCCAGGATTTCTGTGATATTGCAAAATAACAGCTTGTACCTTGTTTCTGCTGGGAGGTGACAGGTCACTTCTACCCTTCCCTCACTGTGAGTTAAAAGCAAGCCCTAGCT
The DNA here is from genome assembly GCF_011100635.1 of Trichosurus vulpecula. Taxonomy (NCBI): domain Eukaryota; kingdom Metazoa; phylum Chordata; class Mammalia; order Diprotodontia; family Phalangeridae; genus Trichosurus; species Trichosurus vulpecula. The sequence continues at coordinate 336,401,540 of NC_050576.1, read as the reverse complement.
GAAAATGGAATGAAGCTTGCATTGCAATACAAGGTGATCACAATTATTTGATTAGGCCAAGTAAAAAATTGTAATATTAGAACAGGCATGCTGATCTTTTTTAAATAAAGGGTGACAAGCAAAGTCACTCTAGGAGAGATTAAAGGCAAAATTCTGTATCACTTTCTGTGTCCTCAGTACTATAATCATTTTTTGCTCTGATATGTCCCACCTTCTCAGTGAATATACATTATACAACTCAGGCATACTGATTTTCACTTCATGAATCTACAAACCCTATAATTCTTACCAAAAACCTGGCAGTTTTACCTGTCTTTGTAGCAATGATTTAATAACAGAGACCTGTAATGAGAGCTCTTATCGCTAAAATGTCACTGTATTTACAAAATATACTACAGGGCACTTACCAGTGTACTACAAAGTGCTGTCATAAATCATTAAACCAAGGCTACACTTAAAATACACACATATCTATTAATAAAATGCTTGTAGTGCTCTATCCTTGATAGGGAAAAAAAATCACTCTCACTAATCTGGAAAATTCATATACTCATATTTAGAGAGATCTGAATTTCACTTATCTTTGATTTTTCTCTCCATTTCTCCTGCGAATAGAGACAGGATTTTTTCAGGGTTGGAAAAGACCTCAGAGTATGCCTCCCTGGAAAAGATCCTTTCCAAAACATATCTCACAGGTGGCCACACAGCTTTTGCTGAAAGACTTCCAGTGAGGAGAGGACCCATGGTCTCCCCAAATAGCTTGTTACTCCTAGGAAGTTTTTTTAAGGGACTATTCCACCCACAACAAGCTTAAATTTGCTTCTTTTCAGCTTCCATCCATTGTTTCTTGTTCTGTCCCCTGGGACTTCTTAGGATAGATCTAATTTCTCTTCCATGGCAGCCCTTCCAATACAAATAGAAAGATTCCAATTATCCCCACCTTCCATACAACCTCCTCTTTTCCAATCTAAATAAACATCATTAGTTCTTTCAAAGATTCGTAATAGGCCATACACTCAAAGTCCTTCACCATCCTTATTGCCTTCCTCTCAATAATCTATTGATGCCCTTCCTAAAATATGGCGCTCAGCACTGGACACAATGCTCCAGATGTAGTCTGATCAGAGTACAGAGAGACTATAGTGTCCTCAGTTTCTGTACTCTAGGACCTATTAACTCAGATTGAAATAGCAGTCATTTTTTTTTTGACTGCTATATGGCATTGTGGATTTATGTGGCACCTGTAATCTACTAACTCTTTCCCTTACCCAAGAATTGCTGTCTTTTCACATCTTCCTCATCTTATATTTGTGGAGTTGACTTTTTTTTATTCCATTGTAACATTTTTTTCATAACCTGTCTACAATCTCAGTAATCTTTTACAGTTGGCAATTGTCCTCCTTTTCAAGTGCTTAGCTAGGAAAAGAAAACCCTGACTTCTTCAACTTTCCTTACATATCAAGACAGAAAATATTGAATAAATGCTCAGAAAATATTGAGTAAATGAATGGATGAATGGCTGACTTAAGTCTACAATAGAAAGATCTTTTACTGACCCGTTTCCTAGGTAGGATGAGAGGTCAGTAGAAGAAAAAGTCAGGAAGCTCTTAATCCGCAGGAAATAGAATTCCAAGATTTCCCGAAAGACAGAGAATATTTCTATTATTAAGAGTACGAAGATGTTATTGGTGTAGGGAGCTCCTGGGTAAAGGTGCAACATAGGGTAAGACTAAAAAGGATTAGTAGTCTCTCTCTCTAATAGACATCATTGCCTGCCTGTTAAAAGGTCCATTATTAGGCCCTCCTTAAACATGGATAAGGGGGGATTGGATAGGAAGAAACCAATTAAAAAGAAATGACTCAGCTACGAATCTAGTAAAATTCAACAGCTCCGTAACCTTCTTCCCACATTTTTCCAGCAACCGTGAATGGTGAATATAATGAAGAAAAAGAGAAAAACAGGAAGATTTCTAAAACATAGTTTGATAAGTACTATGATCTTTCTCTATCCATGTTTGTCTGCTCTTTTTCCTTAGAGTAATAGATAATACGTAGATAGATAGAGCTCATATTAAGGCTTCGTTTTATTTTCAGAATTGTACTTTGATATGAACTGATGCAAAATGAAGCAAGAAGAACCATGAGAACAATTTACATGATAACAGCAATACTGTAAAGTAAATACTTAGTAACTCCAATAAACACAACGATTCACCACAATTCCAAAAGACTCATGATGAAAAAATGCTATTTACCCCCAGATAGAGAATTGATAGAGTGAATATTTACGCATATTTTTCTTTCTTTTTCTTGCTGTTTTTTAAAAACATGACTAATGTAGAAATATGTCTTAAATGACTTCATATTTGTAATGAATATTGTATTTCTTGCCTTCCTAATGGGGAGAGGATGGAGAGAATTTGGACCTAAAAATGAAATAAAATTGAATATGTGTGTGTGTTGTATGTATATACACATACAAACGTATGTATATGTATGTGTGTGTGTGTGTGTGTGTGTGTGTATACACTTTGTCACCTCCATTAAACACACATTGAGTGTTTAGTATGTACTCAAGCCTTGGCTTAGATGCTGTGAGGATTGCAAAAGAAGTATAAAGATGTCACTGGGATAGGAAAGCAGTGCAGCTGTCCTTCACCTAGTCCTCCCAAGTAGTGCCCGAGTTATATCATTCCGCCTAAGGAGATAAAGGAAGAGGGAGCCAAGAGTACAGTTAGTCCCTTTTTAAAGGTCCACTGAATCATCTCCTCTTCTTATTCAGTGGCCAGTAAGGGCATTAATTTCTCATCTCCAAAGTTCCCAAGTGGCATATCTCACCTGATCTCTTTGTAAATACCTTGTTCAACCCCTTGATTACAAACAAAATTATCGTTTCCATGGGGAGGAAAGTCATACTATTTTGTATATCTGTCTGTGTTTGTAATTTTCAAAATAGTAATAGATTAACTACTGCTGGGCTCTGTGGGCCAGACACCTCATTCAATAGCTTATCCTTCTGACTTGTACAAGGTCCCAAGAAAGCCTTCTTTCAGATAGCTGTTCTCTTCCTGCAAATCAAATGATCATTCTGGTAATACTTAATGAGTCTCTCTGTTATTAAACCGAATCAATGATGTTCTCTATCGACCCTTCCACAGGAACTCCAAAAGGAAGACAAATGGGAAAAAAAAAACAACCACAAGAATCCACAAAACCTTCCCCACTGTTATATAAACTGAGGTAAAAATAATCCTTTTATGCATGGTGTCATATAACTGTGCAAAACACCTCTATGGGCCTGTGTGGAATTAATAAATCAATTTGCAGGAGTTTGCAGAATCTAAAACCGGCATCAAAGAGTTTAATAATCCAGATACATTTGTATAAAGTCCCTGCAACAGGAGGTCTGGTTTTCTGTTTAGTGATTTTTTTCATTTATAGCTTTCCACATTAGTTTCCTGAGTGAATCAGCATGACTCATAAAAAGGGAGAACCAGGTACACAGGACTGGAAAATGAAAAACCTCTTTAAACAACAATTCTTAGGGCTATTCACCCAGTACTACAGCTAGGCAAACTTAAATGGATTTTTAACTCTGTCTTTCATTGAAGTCAGGTCAGTTCAATACAGTTTTATTTGTTTATTGAATACATATTATGTATAAGCATATTTGCTAGGCCCAAGAAATAGAAAGACAAAAAGAGAAAAACAGTCCCTGCTCTTAGAAAGCTTATATTCTACTAGGGAAAATAGTGTGTAAACAAATAATACAAGATAATTCTAAGGAGGAAAAGAACTCTAAATTATTTCAGTCATGAGCGTTATGCATGTGCTTTTTTTTCACACATTCAAAATCAGAACTGCAACTGAATATTAAACTACGTGTCCTGTAGACATCTTAAACTCCATATGCACAAAACTAAACTCATTATTTTTCCTCATGAACCTTCCCTCTTCCATATTTTCCTATTACTGTCAAGGGTACCATCCTCCTAGTCTCCCAGACTGAAAACCTAGGTGTCATCCCCAACTGTGCTCTCTATCACCCCTCATATCTAATGTATTGACAAGTCCTTTTGATTTTACCCACCTAACAACTCTCTCATATGCCCCTCTTCTCTCTTTTGATACTGCTACGACTCTAGCACACATCCTGGACTATTGGAATAGTTTGTTGTTGATCTCTTTGCCTCAAGTCTACCCCCCTCTCCAGTCCACCCTCCACTCAGTGGTTATAATGATCTTCCTAAAGCACAGGTCTCATCATGTCACCCCTAATCAATAAACTCCAGTGGCCTCCTATCACTTCCAGGATCAAATAAAAATATTCTCTTTGGTATTCAAAGTCATTCAAAACGTAACCCTCTCCTACTTTTCCAAGTCTTTTTATAATTTTATATCCACTTACTCTTCGATCAGTCACACTGTCCTCCTTGCTGTTCTACTAACTGCATCTTCTGACTCAAGGCAAATTCACTGGCTATCCACATGCCTAGGATTCTCTCTGCCTTTTGTCTTCCCTAGGTTCTTTCAAGTCCCAGCTAAAATTCCACCTTCTACCAGCAGCCTGTCTCAATCCCCCTTAAAGTCGGTACCCTCACTCTGATGGCTGTCTCCAATTTATCTTGTATACAACTTGTTTCTAAGTAGTGTTTGCATGTTGTCTCCCCCATTAGACTGAAAGCTCCTTGAGGGCAGTGCACTGTCTTTTGCCTCTTTGTATCACCAGTGTTAGCACAGTGCCTGGTGCATAGTAGACACTTAACATATGGTTATTAATTGATTGGACTATGAGTTCCTTGAGAGTAGAAATTGACTATTCCCTTGCTTTGCATCCACAGTACTTAGTACATAGTAGGCATCAAATGGATTCTTGTTAACAGACTAATAGACCCTTTTGAGGAGTTCCTAGAAGTTCGAAGCTTTGAAATATTGGGTAAGCCTTGGGGGCTTTCTCATTTCAAGTCTACAACTGACTGACTTCGCCTAAGGAAAGCAGCTCTGACTTTGTCCTAACCCCATTAGAAGCAGGAAATCCTGGAAAGCTCCTATGGAAGTTTGTAAAATCATAGGCTGAGTTTTGTATACCCCGGAGGCTAAGGTACTTTGGCTTCTTGTGAAGCTTCACAAGATGCTTCTGTTTTTGAATACATTTCGGTGAGGAGGAAAAAACCACAGAGCACTAGTAATTGAAATCTTGATTTAGTTTTATCCAGCAAAAACTCATCGAAAGTGGGTTTTGTTTTTATTAGAATGTATTAGGAACCCAACACTGAGTGATTCACTTCAGATGGCTTTGTTTGCCTGTTGAAAAAACTGTCATCAGGATATTCAAATGGCATTGAATTTTTCAGAAGCACCAAGAGGGACCTTTTTAGTAATTCTGAATTCTTCATCGGAGTTCCCTCTGCGGCAGTAAATATACTTGAAAAGCCAACTGAATTGTATCACAGTAGTTCAGAGAGAATATTTTCTTATTTCTCAGCTGAGATATTTCTGTAAACAATAGGTCCCCACGAGGAAGCCTGATTCCCAAAGTGGGTGACTAATAGATTACTACAGCCGCTGAGGCAAAGGGCTTTGCAATGTTACACTCCTCTCTGACATGAACAATTTCCTTCTAGAGAGAGAATGAAACACATTCATTACTACAAGGAACCAAAAGCAACATGTACTTCATTTTCGGCCTTGTGAGCTCACCTTCCTCTGGGTCTTCTTTTGTCCTACGTACACCCTGAGGCTCTGCATCCAATCACCACCCCCTAGATTAAAGGGACTGTGACTCAGAAAAATCTTTACTTTTGTAGGACTGGGGAAGGAGGGTAATTGTCATGATTTTTAGGACTTTGTACATAAAAGATACACTTCTGATTCCATCCTTCCTTCCAATGTTTTTTGTTCCTATTTGTACTTCGCAAACCTTGCTGGCTTTCAAGTGATAGTTGCTACACACTCCACTTAAAAGTGCATTAGTGTTCTATCCTGGGAGACCCTACTTTAGTTCAACTTTATTACTTTTATGGTCAAGGTCATTATCTTTTCATTCAAAATACATTCAAAAAACTTTCCTGTACTTTCCATCTTCTATTGCTAAAACCCTCATTCGCACCTCAGTCGGAGCACACCCATCAAATGGATATGACACCATGCAGCAATTACCCAGGATGCATTGGCAGGGATGCAAATGTCAAATGTGGTGGTGGAAAGGTTACTTCCCTGCTGGGTGGCAGACATAATCACTCCAACAGACTCCAAAGCTCTATTCATTCCTACTTCTTATCATACCTAATTCCAAGTTTTTTACCTCAGTCTTAGAAATGATTTCCTAAATCTGAGACTCCTGGGATCCAAGAACTAATTGGCTAATCCTGTACTTTGTGTCTTTTGGGCACCCCTTAATGAAAATAAGACTTCAGAAGAACTAGAAGGTTTTTTTTTCCTTTCAGTTTGATGAAGAGTTTCAGTCTTTGGGGTGATCTATATCCTCATGTGAGGCTTCAAGGACTGAAGGTTTAGTAAAAATGTGCCATTTGAATTCATTACAGATAGTTTGAAACCGCATTTCATTTCCTGGCCCTTGTGGATCTCCTTTCCTACCATTTGTCCTCAATTATCCTGTTAAGGAGAATTGGTTAGGGATGAGGCTGTTGGCTATGTGGGATAAGATGGAGACGAAGGACCTTTGCACAGGCTGTCTCTCATGCCTGGAGGGCTCTCCTTCCCTCCACCTCTTAATCTTCTTGACTTTTTCCAAGACTCAGCTCCAGTCCCATCTTCTGAAAGAGGCCTTTCCAAATCCTGCCTCCTCCCAGTTATTGTTCAGTAGCATCCGACTCTTTTTGAACCCGTTTGGGGTTTTCTTGGCGGAGATACTGGAGTGATTTGCTTCCTTCACCAGCTTTTTTTTAACAGATGAGGAAATTGAGGCAAACGGTGTTAAGTGACTTGCTACTAAGTGTCTAAGGTTGGATTTGAACCCATGAAAATGTGTCCTGCTTATACCAAGCCCAATGCTCTAACCACTGCATCACCTAGCTGCCATGCCTTCCACCCCTGTAACTAGTCCCTTCTCTTTAAGATTACGTGTAGGCCCTGATACTTGTATTTTCCGTCTGAAATTACCTCCACTTACACGATATATAGTTTGTATTTACATGTTATCTACCTCATCAGAATATGAACCCCTTGAAAGCAGGGAAACTGTTTTCCTCTTTATATGCCCAGTGATTAGGACAGTGTGGACATGTAGCAAGCACTTAATACATGCTTGATGCTAAGTGACTGAGAGAAAGGTTGCCTTGTGACTCCTGTTTTTCTTTCCCACATGAGGAAGGGGAGGCAGGGAGCTACTATCTGACTGTCTCTGACAGCCCTTTATGAGATCATTGCAGAGGCAGGGGACACAAGGCACTATTTTTATCTCCAAATTGATTCTGCTGCAGTAGCTGGGCTGTGACCCACTGACTTCGTTGCTTCCTGACCCTCTCTCCTGTCCTAACTTAGATGCTTCAGCCTGGTTTGGAGACTACCTGCACTTTCTAGTGATGCTTCCTCCACCCTTCCCCACCTCCCCACCCCCCCCCATTGCCAGCCAACTCTTTAACTCTTTGGGGAGCCTCAGCTGAGCTCTGGCCTCTGTCGAGGCACCTACTGAATACTGACAGTGACAGAAACAGATTTCATGGCAGGCACTGGCATCCCTCTGTGTCAGATGGAATCAAGTAATCAGGGAATGGTTCAGTGCAGCACTGCCATCTAATTGGTAGCCCTCCGATTGTTACTGCCCCTGGGAGCCAGGTCTTCAGAAAGCATCCCCATCAATTGACTGGCCAAAAACCTGAATATTTGCAAGTTTGTCTGGGCTGACCGGGGGTCTGTGTTTTAAGATGTTGCTGTGAGGAGAAAGAGGTTTGGTACTTATAAGAATAATAATGCCCACATTTATATGTCACTTAAAGTATGAAAAACACTTTTAAAATGTCCTCTCATTTTACCCTCACCAAAAAAAAAAATTTACAGATGAGGAAACTGAGGCAGACAACAATTAAGTATCTTGTTCAAGAATACACATAAGTATGTGAGGCTAGACTTGAACTTCAGTCTTCTTGATCCCAGATCCTGCACTCTCTCTTCTGAAGCACCTTGCTGCTTTTGAGATTCTCATCTTCTCACCTTTAGTAAAACCTGCTGCAGAGGATTATGAGCAGGGACCACTGCCGAAATGGCTCAAAGGACCCTTCCCCTTTCAAGAATGGAAGTGAAGTTCCAAAAAACACAGGCCTAATTTCTTCCCCTCCCCAACCCCCACTGTTAGACGTTTTAGATGAGATCATGTTCACTACATTAATATTGAGTGCCCAAAATATCGAGTGAGGGAAAAATATATACTCTAGGAAATATGCTATGCATAACACCCTATGCAGATTATATAAGTTCAGCTGCTTTGCAAAAGCAAAATTATCCCAGATTATCGTTTGCTCCAGAAATAGTCCAGAGGAGACATAGCATTACTGTGACACAGGAAGTAACACCAAATGTGTGATGAAAGATGGGAATGTCTGAAAGAGATGAATAGGATAAGAGATAAAGAAGCTGAGAAAGAAGAGAAAAATTATTTAATCAAGAGATGGAGGAGAGAGTAGCCTAGAGGAGTTGATTAAGGTTGGATACTTATAAAGGAGATTTCTGGCCTGAGCAATCAGGGAGGAGAGGAACAACCAGCTTAGCATAACTTGAAAAAAAAGCTGTAAGTGAACCCAGAGTTTTAGGCACCACAGCAAGAGGGCTAAATCACTCTCCCCATCAACCATTCCACATGGGCAACTGACCTACAATTCAGTTTGGTCCCAACCCTTAGACTCCTCTCAAATTCCTGGGACTCACTGATTATTAAATTTGCTAGAGTGTTTGGAGTGTTTGACTGTTTTTAATATGAAGAGGTCCATAGATTTAGAACTGGAAGCAACCTCAAAAATCACCCAGTCCAATTTCTCCTTTATAGACGAGGAAATCAAGGCCCAGAAAAATGAAATGACTTGCCCACAATTACCTAGGGAGTAAATAGCAAAGCCAGCATTTGAACCCACATCAACTAACTCTAAATTCAATGCTTTTTTTCTATACTATATGGTGTCATGCAGAGTCATCAGGTCCATATAACCCTGGGATCTCTTTTCTTTTTCCTCTATTTCTTTTGATAATCTTATTAAATTCCACGCATTCAATTATCATCTCTATGCAGGTAATTCGTATATCTATATATTTAGCCTGAATCTCTCTCCTGAGCTCTAGTCTCATATCACCAATTGCCTTCAGACATTTTGAATTAGGTGTCCCATACACATTGCGTACTCAACATGTCCAAAACAGAACTCATTATCTTTTCTCCAAAACCCTTCTCTCTTCCCATCTTTCTTATTACTGTCCAAGGTACCAGTCCTCCCAGACTCACAACCTGATTGTCATCCTCAGCTCCTCACTTATCCTCACCCAACATAATCTACCTGTTGTCAAATCTTGTCCTTTCTATTTTCGCAACATCTTTCCTATCTTTCCATATTTTCTTTGTCCTTGCCTCTTGATTCACGAAGGCATCACTGCCATCTTCTTTCACTTAGCCATCAAAGTGATTTTCCCAAAACTCTGGTCTGATCATGTCACTCCCCTGCCCATTGAATTTCTATAACTCCCTATTACCGCTAAAATCAACTATTAAATCCTCCATTTGGTAAAGCCCTTCACCCTCTGGTCCCTTCCTACCTTGCCAGTCTTTTTACACTGAATTCCCCCTCCCCACACTCCTGGTCCCCCACCATACATGCTCTATAATCCAACTACACTGAACAACTTGGGGGGTTTTTACCCATGACTCTCCATCTCCTGACAATGACAATGAAGCACAGATTGTTTCCTATGCTGACATGATGCAATCTATGTCCTAGCATCCTTAGCTTCCTTCCAGACAATTTAAATTCCACCTTCTGTTGAAGGTCTTGCCCAGTCTCCACCAATACTATTACCTCTCCTAGGAGATTAGCTTCTTTTTATACTGCATATATCTTGCATGTAACAGGTTTTGCATATTATCTCCTCCCTTCAAATGTGAGCTTCTTAAAGGCAGAGACCATGTTTTTGCTTTTTTTCTATTTCCAGCACTTAGAGCAATGCCTGGCACAGAGTAGGAGCTTAATAAATGCTTGTTGATTGGCTAAGAATGATCTCACCTATCTCCATTCAAAACTTGAGAATGACTGAAGAAAAATGAAGCCAAGTCAAGTCCAAAGGCATTTATTAAGGGCTTACTATGTTCCAGGGACTGTGCTAAGTGTTGACGATGTAAAAAAAGGCAAAAGACAGACCCTGCTCTAAGGAGCTTATAAACTCAAGTTCAAAATCGTGCATTTTAGTGAAACTACTTGTACGATATGTATTTGACAATAAAACTGCATGCCTCAGGGACAGCGATCTATGATGTCCTACTAGCTGCCAGGCAGGCAACTTCCCAAAGTGACATCTTTGCTTGGTTACAATATTTGGGTAAAAGGTGTCCGGTATTACCAGGTCTAATTTTTTTTTAAAGATTGCAAAATCATTCCCTTTGTACTTTTCCTTTTTTTCTTTCATTCTCTTTTTTATTTAAAAATGAACAATCGTAAACTTGTAACCAATTTCTGGAAATGTGCTAGGAATATTTATAAGCCTTATTACCCTTTCTCTCATTCCCACCTCTAAGCTGGCAGACAGAAAAATGACCATGTGGAATTTACTACAATGAAAAAAAAATTTACAAACAGTTCTTTCTTTTCATATGATTTCTTTTTAGTAAAAGAGAAGGATTTCCTCTATTGCCCTTCAAAAAGGTAGGCTCTCCCAATCTCTCAGGTAGCAAAGTAGACCTAAAAAGATTTTCTCAAATAAGCCAAATCAAGGACATGCTTTTTTTCCCCCTTAAAGTATAAAGACACAGAAACAAATGCTTTCCGAAGCTTAAACTTAATCCCCTGAGAGGGAAGGGGGAAGGTTGAAATCGCCTTCCCTCCCCCCTTCCCCAAAGCACCTCCAGTGACTCTAAGGAGTAGGTTTTTTTTAATCCCTTGGTGGCCCACACTCAGTAAGAAATAATAAAGCAGCAGTTTAAAACTGCATTCATCTTCAGCAAAAGGCAGCTGAGAGCTTTGAATGCATTTCTTTTTTCATCATTCCTTTTTTTTTTCCTGCAGACCCAATTATGCTAGGTGCTCCTGAGTTTCTGGCCACTGATGGTTATTTTTAAATAGAGGTTTGATGGTTGCACCGGGAACCTTCCCACTGAGACAGGGTCAGACATGGATGAAACAAATCAGTTACGGGTGAGGGATTCTTTTGCATCCAATTTTTTTTGGGGGGTGGGAGTACTTTTCATGTCCAAATTCAACCTTTCATAGGATCAGGGGGTGGGGGTAGGGGAACAGTCTCAAAAAAAAATGAGGAGCTCATTTGACCTTTCAATAATTAAGCTTTCAGTATTTTTCAGTATTTTCCCGCTGTTATTCAATCTAGTCTCCAACATTCTTGGCCGCCTCTTAATCTGAAGTACCCTTACAAAGGGGAGGCTACCTTGCCTGGGGCAAGAGAAATCCTGCTTCACTGAGTTGAATATTGGGATCACGTAAGGAAACCACTGAGGTGATTCATCAGAGCCTGATCTTTCTGTTTCCCTTAAACCTCCTGGAGAGAAATCTAGGTAGGACATCATTACATGGACTTTCGTGACAGACCTCTTTGGGGCAAAGAAAGGTTGGGGGAGAGGATGGAGAACCTTATTTGTGACAAGGAGAATTGTTCTGTGGGGGCTTTTATTCTACAGGAAGGACCTGGGGGAAACAGAGGAAGAAAAATAAGAGAGGTATTCTTTGTCTGGGCAATTGTGTCTTGGGAGTCTTCAAACCTGTTTTCTCTAAACTGTTCTGAAGACAATGCTTTCATACAAGTGTGGAGAGAAGCCAGTGCCAGGCAGAAAACAAAAACAAAAAACAGGATGATGACAACAAAGTGCTCTTGAGTTGTCTAGCCCATTTATTTGTTAGATCCTAGGTGAATTGAGGCGTAAGGTTAATTTAAAAAAAATGGTTTCCTGATTGCCTGTTTACTTGGTGATTATAGACAAAATAGAGAGCTTCCAAGCTGCTGCAGCTCCCCATTGCATACTCCACTGCTTGGTGTATTCAGAAAGAAGCAGCAACCTCATGAAGTATTCTGGATACCATGCCCAGCAGTGGGGCATTGAGCAAAAGTGAAGTTTGACTATTGATAGGAATCAGTGCCTGATCAGTACAGTGGCAGAGATCCATACCAATTGGAAAGATCTGACTCTCAGTGCCCTACTGTGGTCTAGATAAAGGTTCCCAAAGTGGGTGATATTGCCCCCTGGGGAGCACTGGAATGAGGGTGGAGGTGAAGTAGTAGCCTCGGTGCAATTGGAGGGTGTTGAATAAAAATAAAAGGGTTGTGGAAGCATAAGGAAAGAAGAGAAGAAAATTTTAAAAAACCATTCGTACACGTTTCATCTGTTGTGTGACAGAGTTAAAGTGACACAGTATTGCATCATGAAAATTTCAGTGCAGGGAAAACCCCCCCACAAATTTATAATGAAATATTAAGTTTAAGATGTGTCATTTAAAAAAATTTTTTTTGAAATGATGCAAATTAAAAAAAAAAACCTCTTAAGTCTTAAAGAAAGTAGATTTGCAGGGGGACTCTGAGTAATCTTTTTTAAAGGTGGCATTAGGCCAAATAAGCTAGGGAACCTCTGGTTTAAACCATTTCTTTACCCCCAGATAGATAGCATCTAAGAGCATTTATTATTCACATGCAACACTCCATTAAGGTCAATGTAAAATCTGGCCTACAAGGGTAAAGGAGTGGTCCTTGAAGACCCAAGACCTAATCACAGAAAAGATTCAAGAGAAAGAGATATTAAATTAATTGTAAAATGCAGCCAACCAGGTGATTACTTTATGAGGTTCGAGTTAGTCCTTGTGTGAATCAGAACAGAAGCAAGGTTGTACAATGAAGAATGATAGGTTTCACCTCTAGGTGACCTTCAAAGGCCATTTACTTAGTCCCAGAAAAAGACTTAAAGAGGAACCTAGCTCCTGATTGGCCAAGGAGAAAACAAACAAAACTGGAGAAGGTGGAGCTGTAAGAAGCCACTTGAAGATGAGAGAGCATATGTATAGGCAAAGATAACTGTTACAGAGTAAGTGGTCAAGACTCTAGGATTGGGGTTGTTAGGGCTGATCAAGCATGGGATATGATAGGCAGCATTTGTGTTGCTGAAATCCTCTCCCTCTCACTATAGACTCCAAGCACCATCCTGTGTCTCCTTTCTCCCCTTAAATTCTTTTCTTCTGGATCTAGTTGAAATCTATTTATCTTTGTTTTAAATGTGTACTTAGTTTTTATGAACAGTATTAATCCTTGGAATTTTCTAATGGAGTATACTTATTGCTAATACATTTGGAAGGAGGCAATAGGAGAGAATATTCTTAGAGAAGAACTGGATATAGATCTAACACTGGAAAGTATTTTGCCAGAAGTTCTGTCTCTGTCTGGGTTCTCAGAGATAGCAAAAAGATAAAGAAAATTACAGAAAGGAGTGTGCTAGAAAATGTATAACAACTAGGTCTATGATTTATAAAAAGTACACTTTTAAGTTTAATCTGCATTATTAACACTTTCTCCATCATGCTAAGTCTAGACCAGGGGTAGGGAACCTGTGGCCTCAAGGCCACATAAGGCCCTCTAGGTCCTTGGGTACAGCCTTTTGACTGAGTCCAAGTTTTACAGAATAAATACTTTTATTAAGGGGATTTGTTGTGTGAAGGTTGGATTCAGTCAAAGGGTTGCACTTGAGGACCTGGAGGGCCACACATGGCCTTGAGGCTACAGGTTCCTCATCTCTGGTCTAGACAATCAACAAAACAATGGCAAGTTCAGATTTGCTACATTTGACAATTCTCAAGGTGTAAATGTTTGCACTGAAAATTTAACAGTTGGCTCTAATGAATTGGTATGAACAGGCTTCAGTATACTCCTGATTATAATTCCATTAATACTGTACTACTTCCCAGAGTGGAGAGTGAATATTTATACTAGGAAAATCCCTCTGGACAATGAGCCAGAGACTGAGTGAGGGCCAAGTAGGAATGGTTGAATAGCCCTGATCACCACAGAATATAAGAGGTACTTTTCTAACTGTGCTGCTAATTCCCCATAGTATGCCAGCTATTTGCTATTAATATGTTCATTCTGTGATAATAAACATGTAATAAAGGGGGAAGGAGTGGCCAGACCTGTAATTTCATAGGATCATAGATTTAGGGTTGGAAGAGATCTTACATATTACCTAGTCCTACCTCCTTATTTTCCAGATGAGCAAACCGAGACCCAGAGGGGTTGGTACTAGCCTTGGAGGTGGCAAAAGCAAGAATTTAACCTAGATTTTTTCATTCTAGAGTCATAGGTTTCTCTACAATGCAGTGATACCTTCTAATTTTATGATATATTGAATGCAAGATTGGGAAACACTTTCTACCATGAAGGTCTTGTGCCCTTTCGGCATTTACAGTCTTAGAGTTACCTAGGAGGCATTGAGAGGTTAAAGACTCACCCAGGGCCACACAAGCCTCGGTATCAAAGGTGAAACTTGCGCCTGGATCTTCCTAATTCTAAAATCTACTCTTTATTGGCCATACCAGACTGGCTTTCAAATCATGTAGTCAATCAACAAGCATGTATTAAACACTTACTACATACTAGGCACCATTCTAAGTGTTGGGGATAGAAAGAAAAGCAAAAATATAATTTCTTTCCTCAAAGACTGAATGTAAACAAACAACTATGTATATACAAAATATATGCAATTTATATGGAGATCATCTAAGAAGGAAGGCACTAGGGGTGGAGACCAGGAAAGGCTTCCTGCAGAAGCTAGAATTTGATTTGAGTTTTGAAGGAAGTCAAGGTAGAACTGTGGAGAAAGAACATTCCAGGCATGGAGATAGCCAATGCAAAGGTAGAGAGTTGAAATATGCACATCCCTAATTAAATCCAAAAAGTGATGTTGGAGTTATTGATGCTAGAGAAATCTTCAGCACAACATTGCTTTGAAACCCTGAAATGCTACCTTATAGCAAATAACAGTCAACATTTATCCTCTCTTCCATTTCACAGAGAAAAAGCACTGTTAGCTTTGGTGTGTTGACTGACCAGAAGAGTCCCCTAATCTGCCGTGGAGTCCTAGAGACATGACTCTCTTCTAATGCTCTCCTAGTAGAGTCATAATTACTCATTTCCCAGTAGTATTTATATCTATTTACTTTTTGCCCTGTTTCCTTGTAAAAGTCAATCTCCCTGCCTCTTATTCCTTCCTTCTCATTTGGCTTCCTCTGCTAATGGGTTATGTGGTTTTATTTTTCAATTATAGTTTCAACTCTCAAATTGCATGTGCTGAGTCACTTTCTTTTCTCCTGAGGGAAGACACATGGTTTATTAGAGAATTTCATAAAGACCCATGCAAATCATGGCACAACAGAATGTTGGATTTGGAGTCAGGGGAACCTGGGCTCAAATCATACCTCCACTACTTAACCCTCGTGTGTCTTTGGGCAAAACACTTATCTTCTCTGCCCCTTCTTTTCCTCAGCTGTAAAATGAGGGGTTTGGAGTAGATGACCTTGAAAGTAATTTTTGTCTCAATTTTAATTTCGATCACATGAAATTTTGCCCAACTTCTAAGAACCGATGTCTTTGAGTAGAAAAAAGTATGTGTTCTATATTGCTCATCTTAGCACAGGCACTCCCCTAGATTTGGTGTCAAATGACGGGTTTGAGTTTGAGTTTGAGGATCTAAGTTTAAATAGAACCTCTGATTCTTACTACCTGTGCAATTGAAGACAAGACACTTAATTCCCTGGGCCTCAGTTTCATCAACTAAAAAATCAGAGGGTTGGAGTAGGTCTTTGAGATCACTTCTAGATCTCTGGTCCTATATCCTATGTAAAAGTCCCAACTCAGCTATTTACTCCTTTTGGAGACCTTGGGCAATTCATTTTGGCCTTAATTTCTTTATGAGTAAAATGAAATGGTTCAAATAGATAGTCTTAAAGGTCTCTGCTGGTTCCAGATCTATAACTCTATCACCTGCCTCCACTCTGGTCATAACAACTTTCCCACAAAAACTTTGGATTCTACCCTTGGAACCACCTTGAGTTCTTATTAGTGAGCATTCATTCACTTTATCTTGCCCAGAACTAGGCCACCAGCCCATTTCCAGGCCAACAACTCCATATGCTACAGAGTTCCTCTTTCTGTGTGGTCTTCCTCCATTAAAATGTAAACTGCTTAAGCATAGACACTCTTGTTTGCTTATCCCTAGCTCAGAGATTGGCACACAATAAGTGCTTAACAAATTCTCCATTACCTGTTTCCATATTTCTCTCTTTCTCTTGTCTCTATTACCTGTCTTCTGTCTTTCTGTTTCTTTATCTCTCTATCCATTCATCTCTCTATTTCTCCATATTTATCTCTACTCTCTCACAATTTCTCTATACTCTATCTTCCATTTCTATCTCTCCATCTTTCTATTTCTTTATCTCTATCGATCCATCTCTCACTCTCTCCATATATATGTATATATATATATATATACACATATAGCTAACCACTAACATTATTCTATCATCTATCAATCATCTCTCTATCTCTCCACCCATCTGTAACATCTATAATTTATTATCTATCATCTCTATATATTTATCCATCATCTCTTTTACTACCATCCCTTTACCTATCAAACATCTCTCTATTACTTCTCTCATCTCTCTATTCTCTCTCTCTCTCTCTCTCTCTCTCTCTCTCTCTCTCTCTCTCTCTCTCTCTCTCTATCTCTCACATCTCTTTATGATCCTGTTTTCCCTTCTAAGGGCTCACCATTGGAAAGTTCCCTAATCTCTGGGCCCCTGTGCCGTACCCTTCCCCCTTGTATACCACATCTGAGGTGACTGAAGTGAAAGAAGCTGAGGATACAGGCATCCTTAAGCTGCTATATTGTCTTCTTTCTGCTGAATAAAATGGTTCCCAGAGACGTTGCCATAAATTGCGGTGAGGTTCCCAGGCTGGCCTACAAAAGCTTATCAAAAACATAATTGAAAAATGAGGAGAGGAATGACAAAGGGCAATGGAGAAGGAAGAAGAGGAAAAGAAGCCCCAAAGGGCAGGGACAGTGAGTCAAAACTGAGGGTAATTACAAACTAAAATGATTTCATCTACACTGAGGCTTAAGCAAGCTTTGTAGGATCTTCTGGGAATCTAAATGCCATTTATAACATTAGTTCTATGTGAAAATAAATTTTAAGTTCTAAACAACTGACTTACAAAGTTCTCTCTGTACAACGTATATTTATGATGTCTCCATTCACACAGATAACACCTTAATTAAGGTTTCTCCCCTAGACTATTGCAATGTCCTTCTAGGAATTCTTCAACTAGGGTCTGTGTACTTGGGCTGTTTTTTTTAATACATATTTTGATGACTTTATTTCAGCATAATTGGTTTCTACTTTAATCTTATGTTCTTCATTTTATGTATTTAAAAAGAGTATTGTGAGGTTCCCATAAGCTTCACCAGACTGCCAAAGGATTCTGACACAAAAGATCAAGAATTCCTATAAATTTCCCAGCCTCTAGTCTGTCCTCTCTGTAACACATCTTCCACATAGCTGCCTAAGTGATTTTCTTAAATCTCAAGTAGGACCACATCAGCCCTCTGATCAAGAAGTTTTAGTGGCTTCCTACCACTTCTAGAATAAAATACAAACTCTCCTGTTTGACATTTAAAGACCTCAATTTCCTTGCTCTGACATCTTTTTGCAGATTAATTTCTAACTACTCTTCCTCATGAAGTCTCTATTCTAGGCAATCTAGACTGCCTGCTATCCTCTGTATACACATCTCATCTCCTGCTTCTGTAACTGCACAAACTGTACCTCCATGTCTGGAAGGCTCTCCTTCCTTGACTCTACCTCTTGAGATTCCTAGTTCTCCTTCAAAGCTCAACTCAAGTGCTATCTCTTACATGAGTTCTTTCTGATCCCACCTCCCTCCAATAATTTTTAGTGTTTCCCTAAAAGGATATATTATGTGTGTGCATATATGTATATGTACATATAATATATAGAATTATACAGAATTTATAATTCTATGAATACACACAAGGAAGAGTGGAATAGGGGTAACACAAATATAACATATATGTAATATATATGTTTACCTAATATAACATGTTACATATTAATATAGAATACATTATATTATATAATACATATTACACAGTATATATTATGCATTAGTGTATAGAATATTGTCATATGCATGTGTTTTATATATGTGTATGTATATGTATGTGTATATATATATATGTATATGTGGATGTGGGTGTGGGTGGATGAGTAGGTGGGTGAGTATGTTAGAAACTTTAATGATCTCAGAAAGAGTCCAAAAATGAAAGTTTCTAGTAGTTATATAATTTAGACTGAGGCAAGCTCGAAAAGTATAATTCCAACAACGGTAGACAAAGCTTAGATCTATCCTACATTTACAAAAAATGACATTCTCTACAGTTGGAAGTTTTATGTAGTGGAATGAGAGCAAGACTTGGCATCAGAATCTCTCAGTTTGAATCCAAACTTTGCCACTAACTAACTATGATGGTGACCAAGCCATTTAACTTCTCTGACTCTGAATTTTCCCACATGTTGATGGGGATTGTAAATACTTACGCTACCTACCTCACTAGACCCTTGGATTTATCTCCTAAATCATTGACAGGCTATAATCTACATCTGGGAAGAGAATACCCACACCAAAACCAACATAGATTCTTCCCATAGCCTTATCTCACAGTGCTGGTATAAGGAAAATTCCTTGTAAACTTTCAAAACAATATATGATTGTGAGCTATTTTTATTATGGTTATAATCATCTTCTATAGCAATACCTAGAAGCACAACATGAAATTTTGGTACCCAAGGCTATTGCTAAGTACTGGGGATAAAACACTCTATTTTTAACCATGTAACCCAAAAAATCTGCTTTCCCCACCCCCGCCCTGTAATTTTCTCTATCTACTCATTTTATAGTCTGTTCCTCTTAGATGAAGGCAGAAGGATATAATTGGAAACATACTGGATTGAGAGTCAGGAGGCCTGAACTCTATTCCTTTTTCTAGCACTAGCTAGCTATATGACCTTTTACCTCATCTGTAAAATTTTAAAAAGGGGAGGGGGACCTAACTACATAACCTCTGAAATTTTTTCTAGCTATAATATCAAAGAGTTTAAGCTCTTGATACAGAAGTAAGATAGAGAACATAGAGAATGTCATTTTGTCACCATCCACAGGACCAGGAAAATCTGACTTTCTCCTTCTGACATAATGAGCTGAGCAAATTACTTAATCTCTCAATGCTCTAGGTGACTTTCTAAGACTAGAAATTCAGAGAACACACCAATCCGCTTTTGTGGAGGGAATTATCTAATCTGGGAGTTGTCAATACTAATGAGAACACAGATACAATCCCAATCCCCCCATGATTAAATTGGTAAAATGTTTTGGAAAAGGGAAAAATTTTGCAAAGCAACAAACCTTAAAGTTATTATTTTGCCATTTGTCTTCTCTCCACCCTATAATGCAATCTTTTTTACTTTAATTTGTCATCCTAGGACTTTTATATTTTCCTAAATAGATCATTCTACAGCTAAATTTTCAATTTTAGGAAAGCTGTTCATAAAATACATACATAGACCATCATATCTGTAGCAAGTCATCTGAATGAGGGGGTATAGTAAAGGCCACTTGGACTGGTTTGCTTCATCAAGGGTGATCTTGTCCCAAATGAACTAATGTAAATATCTCTGCGTATATATTAGACAGGTTTTGTTTTGTTTTTTGCAAATTATACAATTGAGGAAAGATTATAATTGGTTGCCCTGACTTAAGTTTCTCACCACTTCAGTCCATTCCAAATATAGGCGCCAAAGTGATTTTCCTTAAGTGTAGCTCTGTCCACATGACTCATCTACACAGTCAACTCCAGGAGCTTGGTATTGCCTTTAGAATTATATGTAAACTCCTTGGTTTAGCCTTTATTGCCCAACACAACCTGGTCCCAACCTGCCTTCCCAGCCTCATTGGATGGTATGACTCCTCTTACATGCTGTGGTATAGCTGAACTGGTTTTCTCTCCATTCTTTACTTAGGACACTCCTCCTACCTCTATGCATTTGTACAGGTGCTTGGAATGTGCTCTCTTCTTCCAATTCACAGAGTCTCTCTCTTCCTTTAATATAGTATTCAGGTATCATCTTATGCAAGAATTCCCTTCTTTATCTACCCCAATTGCTAATGACCTCCCTCCTAAACTACCTTTCATTTAATTTCTGTGTGTGTATATATATATACACACATATATATGTATCATATATACGTATGATATATATATATATAATACACATATGCATATATTAACTTTATATTTATACTGCATAATTTTATATGTACTTGTGGTCTCTCCCATTAGAATATGAATTCATGAAAGTAGAGATTGCTTCATTCTTTGTATAGATATCCCCAGCACCTAGCATAGTGACAGGCTTCCTTTAAATCCCAACTAAAATCCCACCTCTATCAATTTGTTTCCTATGTGTATGTGTGTGTGCGTGCATGTGTGTGTGTGTGTGTGTGTGTGTGTATTTTATATATTACCTCCCCCAATAGATTGTAAGCTTCTTGAGGACAGGGGCCACCTACTGCCTCTTTTTGTATCCCCAGTGCTCAGCATAATGCCTGGAATACAGTAGGCACTTAATAAATGTTTATTGTTTGATTGACTAGCCTATAGCTAGTGTTTAATAAATATGGTGTATTGATTGGTTGTCTAATAAGAGTGAGACATGCTCATCTTTTTCCCATGTAGGAGAGAAAAGGAATCGGAGAAGTCATTATTCCTAAAGCTTTAGTGCTTAAAATCATAGAATCTTAAAGATCAGCTAATCCAACATTTCACCCCTTTTTAAGAATCTCTTCCAACTGGGAAGACTTCTAGGGATGTGATGGACTGTGAATAAGCAGAACCAGAGGAGCAATTTACACAGGGGCTATATTATAGAAAAATGACTTTGAAAGGCCTTAGAACTTTGATTTATACAATCATAATCTATGAGTCCACAGTGCTGAAAATGAAGTATGTCACTCACCTCCTACCAGAGCTGTGATGGACTTGAAATCCAGAATGTAACATCCATTTTTGAATATAGGCAACATGCAAATTTGTTTTGATAGCCTATGTGTGTTTTTTGTGAGTTTGTTGTTGCTGTTAAGTTGAGGAGGTGGGAAATACGGGGAATGGATAGCAGAAGCTTATAAGAATAAATGCATTAAAAATTTTAAGTGAAACAAACCCAAAAAATTACCTCCTCAAGCTAAACAAATTCTTATGGTGCCAGGTTTCTAGGTAGATGTGCTAGGCATAGCAATGATTCTGTGACCTTTTTGAATGTCTTTTTCAGAAACATTTAAGAAGTTTATATTACCCACCAGGCAAATGCCCTCTTACTACTCTAGAGTGACCATGTCAGCTTCCCTAGAGTCCCGATCCCTTTTTCGCCCGCCAAAAGCCTATGGTTGTGTATTAATTCAGAGTTTCTCTTAGCCTGAGCCTTAATTGGAGAAGTATAATCTTTCAGCATTATTACAGGCCAGATAACCCATGCCCTTTGTGTACTGACAGCATTTGCTTTATAATTCAGAGAGGTTCCTGAGTTCAGACATCATTTTGGTTACATTAAATGACTCATTATATTCAGACATTTAATTACTTTCATCATACAAACAGTATACTTTATAAACATACTTAAACAAGCACTTTGTCCTGTGAACCAAACCATCCTGGTAAGGACCAAGGGTAATTTAGTAGGTGGGTAGTTTTTAATATGAACCAGAAGGTCCATTTTATTTGAACATTACAGCAATCTAGTCCATGTTCTCCCATGGATCTTGCCATTTGTAATATATTTTTCCTTTGTATAACATAATAGGACCAAAAATGAGCCAGACCTGTATCCCCATTCTACTCTGTTGGGATCCACTAGACCTCACATAGTGAGCAGAACAATAGACTTGGGGTCAGGAAGACCTAAGTTCCAAACGAGCCTCAGACACTAATCTTTTTCCACAACCACAGCTTGGTATTAGAATTACTCAGAATTCAAACTCCTTATAGTCTTCTTTCCCCTTATACTGTTGGTTTGATTCTATACATTTTTTTCAGCATCAGTTCATACAAATCTCCTCAGGTTTCTTTGAATTCCTTATATTTGTTCTTTCTTACTATAAAATAATATTCCCTTACATTCGTATACCACAGATTTTCCAGCCATTCTACAGTTGATTGGCACCTACTTTGTTTCCAGGTCTTTGCTAAAATGGTTGTTTCAAAATGTACCCAATCAGGAGAGAGAAGCCAAGATGGCAGAGTAAGTAGGAAACCACTATTCCCATATTTGCCTCCAAACAATCATAAAATATCACCCCAAAAACAACTCCCAGAACAACGGAACCAGCAAAAAGATGGGATGAAACAATTTTTTAGCCAAAGCAACTTGGAAGGTCAGCAGGAAAAGCCGGTCTCACTTGGGTAAAAAGGGAGTGCGGGCTAGGACAGGAAGCACCATGGCAAGTCAGCAACCTTTGAAAACCAGTGGGAGGTTTTGAGCCCCAATGTGGTGGAGCAGGCAAATGCCAATGCCAAATGCCTCAACATAGCCAGATGCCAGCTCTGAGAACCCGCCAAGTGCTTCAGCACAGCCTCAGGCAAACAGGTAGCTGCTAGTGGCTAGACAGACAAGTGCATCGGTGTAGCCCTGGGCAAACAGGCAGATGCCAATGAGGACCTCAGCACATGCCAGATACCAATATGAGGACTCCAGTTCAGTACCAGATAAGTTACCAGACCGCTATGGCTCAAATTTAAAAGAAAGGAAAAGGCCGAAAAAGATGAGCAAAAAACAACAAAGAAAGAATCTGACCATATAAAGTTGTTATGGCAAAAGGTAACATCAAGGCACAAGCTCAGAAGAGGATAACAATGTCAAAACAAACACCTACATGCAAAACCCCAAAGAAAAATGAGAAGTGATCTCAATCCCAGAAAAAACTCATGGAAGAGCTCAAAAAGGTGCTTAAAAATTAGAGAGGTAGAAGAAAATTGGGAAAAGAAATGACAGTGATACAAGAGAATTATGAGAAAAGAATCAACAGCTTGGAAAAAGAAAACAACTGCTTAAGAAGGAGGCACAAAAGTTAACTGAGGAAAACAATTTCTTAAAAGTTAGAATTGGGCAAGTGGAAGTTAATGACTCTATGAGACATCAAGAATCAATCAAAATGTACCCAGCAGGACCTCAGTCCCCAAAACTCCCTGAATGAGAGGATGCCTGAAATTCCACTGTGAGCAATTTATTTCTTTCTCTCAAACATCTTCTTTTAAAATTCAAATCTTTAATAACCAAAAACACTGACATATCCTAATTGCTTGCAAAATACCTAAAAGGAAATAGCTTCTTGAGAGCTAAATGAGAAGATTTTTATAGAAAAATCCATGCTATTCTTGCTGCCTATGCTAATCTACTTAAGACTAGCATTATCCATTAGTTTGACCTTTCTGGAATGAAATGGACCGATATGACAAACAAACTCAGTTTTTATTCCTACTGTTTGTTATCAAGTATGGAATGAGGGTACAACACTATCCTGGGTAGTTGCCAATCAGAAAGGACAGAGTTTCTTATGGTCTTGTCCCATAAAAAATATTAGGAAATAATCATAGAAAGAAGGTTACAATTTGCAAAGGCCTGAACAATGCCAATTTAATTTAGTTTTTTTTAAGTAAAAACCCACTTATGTATTTAATTTATTTAACATCAGGTAGAAGGAGGTATAGTAGGGGAAAAGTAATAAATTTGGAGTTAGAGGACCTGAGTTCAAATCCAGATTGTCATAACTTATGTGACAGTAAAATAAAGGATTTAGGCTTTATGGTTTATAAGACTTTTTTATTTTTATTTTTTTAGCTCTGAATCCATGATTCTTTGCTACTTTTTTTATTCACTTTCAGGGGAAGAAACAAAATCATTTTAGTGTGAGAAAAATCTTTTGTTATAATTATCATTGATTTATATGATCATATATTTAGAACTAGAAATGATATTAAAGGATGTCATTCCGACGTCTTCATTTTACAGATCAGGCTACTGAGGCCCAGAGAGGTGAGGTGACTTGCCTAATCAAAGAGAAATGAAATGTTCTTTCCCCAATGACCTTTCAACTAATGGTGGTGAGGAGAGGGGGAAGATCATTAAGATGGTATATCACAATTATCTCGAGTTATAAAATTTTGACAAAGCCAATGCCATTCAGAGAAGGGCTTTCTTCATTGTTTTACAAATTACTGAATCATAGAAACTTGGAGTCCAAAGAGGAAAACTAGAATCAAAGGCAGTCACCAAATCTCAGTCATTATATGGAGGAGTTGGGAAGTGGAGGTTGTGGGTCAAGGTCAAGATCTGTTATGTAGGATCAGAGTGAAGGGCAATCAATGAACTTGTACTGTGAACTTGCCAAGAGTTTCTCACTTGGATCTTCTAGCCTCACAATCATTATTTGTACTCAACCATGCCACATGAGCTCCTATATATACATAAGCAGTGAGAGGCACCATTTTGGTCACTTCCCTGAGGGTAAGTAGACATTAACCTCTTTTGTTAATGTCCCTCTTAAAGTAACTGGACACTGTAACCTAGATGTGTCATAGCCAGGACAGAATACCATGGGACTATTATTTCCATAACTCTGGAAACTACAAGTCTCTTGAACAGTCTTAGGCTTGTATTAATGGCAGTGTGACTAGTCAATAGGGGTGGGGGTGGGTGGGGTTGAAGTTAGGGTAACCTGGGTTCAAGTACCACCTTTGACACATAGTGACTCTGTGATGCTAAGCAAGTCACAACCTCCCGATATACCGAACTACTCTCTAAGACTTTTAAGTTGCCAAACAGGTGTTGAACCTAAACCTATAGAGAAAGCTTTTTAACTGGTAGTTCTCTGTACTTCTGACATCACCAATGTGGACACATAAAAAGAAGCTCACATATCTTGGGTTTGCTTCCTATTGGTCATGCTTATTCTCTCCTCTACTGTTTGAAGAGCACCCATTCTGATATGTAAGACAGAGATAAGTATAGCAGATTCCTAATTCTCTCAGAAGTGAAGATGTCCGGTAGTTATCTTGTAAGATAATTGGTAGGAAGCAAAGAGAACTTATATATAGCTGATCCGATTAACTAAAATGGCCAGTGAGTTGGTATCCTCCAACATGCTTCATTAGAGGACACGAGGTCTCAGGAGTTACACTCCCACTCCCTCCCCCACCCCCCTTAACCATACTCACAAGAAGGTGAAATTTCCCTTTGGAAGGTGCCATCTGAAGAGGAATGATCAGTGAATCAGTTTTTCTGAGGCTCCACCTATCTCAGTTTAGCCATGGTTTGAATTGTGCTACAAGGAGCTGACATTTTTGGAGCATTCTAATCACTGGGGTTGTTTCTCACCATGATTCCAGCCAGTAGCCTGTGCAATTGATGTGGAATGTTAACTTTTAAAGAAGATTAATTCTGGGACATTTCCCAGATCACACATCTGGCTCTTTCACAATCCCCAAAGGAGAAGATTTATGAGGGGAAAACGGTGAGAATGATTACATTTATTAACAGGTTTACATTATGTGTGATTTTTTTTTCTTTTTGCACAGCTGTATGACCAACCCACACTTTCTCAGGTACCAACTGGCTCTGTTTTTCATGTCTCTGAATGCCCGATTCGCTTCATCATACTCAGTGATGTCCCTTCAACACATTTAGTGGGAGTTCAATAAAAGTTGGTTTGATAATGAGTATCCATAGTTTGTTGGGTGGAACATGTTTTCCAATCCATAAATTCTTATTTTTGTAATGTAATTACTGTAAAGGGCCTGCATCACATTGTGCTTGTTTCGAGCATTGAATGGGTTATTAGACAGAAGATGGGGACCAGTTGTTCTCTACCTCTAGAAAGGACACACAAGAAGGAAACAGGTTTAAACTGAAATATGAAGCAATGACATGAAAGAGGCTGGTTTTGAAAGGCAGCTCTAACTCCTGACCTATTATAGAATAACTGTGTTATATCTTACTTTTTCTAAACATACTTATTATGCTTAAAGGAACATTTTATGAAAATATTCATGCATAAATCTGGAAAATAATGAGCTTTATTGTTAACAAGGTTTAACTGGATAAAGAAGGATTTCTTGGAATTAAAGGTAATAATTGAGTTCCCTTTTTTAAAAATAAGAACTTCATTTTATTATTTTATTCTGAATTTAAGCACCAAAAAACAAACAAACAAAATACAACAAGACTCCTGAGCATTTCTATACACACATCAGAACACAAAAAGTGGATTGTATAAGGAACTGTGAAACTCTATTTCATACCATTTGTTCAAAATAAAAGTGTATAATTAATTCTGTGCATTACTTTCAAATGGTTCTGCTTGTCTGTGAACTTCTGACTATTCTATATATCTAAAAAAATTCATTGGCTCTCCTTTTTTTTTTACATCACTATTGTTAACTCTCTTCCCTGTGATACTCACCCCTAATGAGAGAAGTGGGGGGGCAGGCAGAGGATCCTTGTAACAGATAAGAACAATCAAGAAAAATGAATCTGCACAATGACCAGTCAAAAAATGTATAACTCTCTGTCAGGAAGTGAGTAGTAATGTAGCACGCTTCCTCTGGAAACCTGGTTGGTCACCTCCTTGACCAAATTTCTTAAGGCTTTCAAAGTTGTTTTTCTTTACAATGTTGTCCTCTTGGTTCTGCTCATTTCACTGTCCTTTAGTTTATAGTATCTGGGATTTCTTCCGATCCTTTCTTTTGCCATTTCTTTACAATGCAATAATAATTTCATCACAACTCCTTCAACTGTTCTCCAACTGATGGGTACTCCATTACATTCTAGTTCTTTGCTTTCCTCCCTACCCCACCCAGTCCTTTTAATATTACCCTCAGGATGAGGAGATTTGTTTCCAAATCCTTCCTACTTGGTATCACCTTCATTTTTAACCCTTTCCCTCCATCCCAGTTCCCAATCTCTGTTTATTTTCCTGTTACGTTTGATGTAATTCTTCACTTATCTCTGTGTGGATTCAACTCTCCTTTGTTTAACAGTGGAGCATGCCTGATACCTACACTTTCCCTCTATGCATATTTTTCTTCTCAGGGACCCCAATTATGAGAAACATTAAATTCTACCCATTTCTTCCTCCTTTCTACACTAGCCTATCCCTGTTACCCTCCTTTCTTTTTCCTATCTTACAAACCCCAAGGCAGAACCAGTTTATTCCTCAGGCCCTCTGCTTTTCTTTTTTTAACTCCCTCAATAGCCTTTCAAGACACTAAGGTTCTGAAGATGCATTTGTTTCTCTCCCTTTTTCCCTACTCCCACTAGAAAGTTAGCACTTTAGCATCATAGGGAAAGGAGACTCATTTACTCATATGTCCCATTTCTTTTCTTTTTTAAAAAATACATGCATTATTGATCCTTGGGAAAAATGTCTACCACTTTCCAATGACCATATTCCTTCTCCTCTTCCATCAAACCTTCTAAAGAAGTATAGCTGGGGCAGCTAGATGGTGCAGTGGATAGAGCACTGGCCCTGGATTCAGGACCTGAGTTCAAATTTGACCTCAGACACTTACTAGATGTCTTAGTCAAGTCACTTAACCCCAATTGCCTTGCTTTCCCCCCTCAAAAAAGAAAAAAAAACAAGTATAGTAGACAAAATAAAACACATCAACCATGCCTAACATCATGTGACTCATTCTACCCCTACAGTCTACCACCTCGCAGCTGAGGGGAGGGAGGTATATTTCACATCAGTCCTCTGGAGTCTATATTTCTCACTGCATTGACTGATTTCTTTCAGTGTTATTTTCTTTCCCATTATCATGGCTAGCATTTAAATTGTTCTCTGGGTTCTGCTTACTTTTGTCCTCTTTAGCTCATGTAAGTCTCCCCAATTTTCTAAATTCAGAAACATTCACCGTTTCTTGATCTCCTCTCACCTCTCAATTATTCTCCTATAGCTAGCTACCTATTTGACCTTCATGTCCAATGCTTACCTATATTGCTTTCAGATCATGAAAGAAAAAAAGTGTTGGACTGAATGCAGAATCCTTGGGATTGATTATAGCTATGTACACAATATTATGAGGTATGGGAGCTGCAACATACTCTCTGCTACTGCCCAATGTGGGGCCAAGGTGTCTTACTGCATTAACCTTTATGTGGCTTCCCACAGTGGATTTATGTGAATTCAGTCTCAATTTGTAAGTTAGAAATTAACTTCATGGATTTTTAAGTTTCTTGTCATTAACTTTCCCATCAGGTTCATGGACATTGTCTTCTCTCTTTTCCATTTGTCCAGATGGACTGTCAAATCTTTAACTCCTACCAGATCTACAAGGGCCAAATGCCTCATCAACCAAAACTTTAATTTTTTAAAAAAATTAAAACTTTAGATGATGCTTCCTTTCAATTAAATAAATAGCCCACAAATTCCAAGATCTATGGAAGAAAATGACAAATGTTCATGAGCACAGAAGTGAAGTCTGTGGCAAGCAACTTCTAAATCCATGGAATTACAGCCTCATTGGGCTCATAGGAAACCCAAGTTCCCAAGACCATAAGAGTACAAATCTTCTAGGGGTCCATTTAATTGTTATACCCCTTGCCATTAATGTCACAAACCGTCATTCACAATCATACATATTTCATGCCCAACATTATTCACTCTCTTACCTCTTCCCATCTCGTCCCAAGTACTTGTGTTCCAAAGCAGTTCAGAAAGAGTTCAGAAAATCTTGTTTCAGAGAGGTTTACAAGACAAAATATGCTTGATTGTTTCTCCTCTTTTCTTCCGTGCTGGCATATACTGTCTAAATGGGGAGCAGTAGGACTCTGACTCCAGAGGCTGGTTAACTCAACACTTGTCCTAGTATTCACTCTCCCTGTCTCCCATGTTGTTGTTTCTCCTTCATTTTTGAAGAGAACCATGATATCACGAAGGTGATGCTGTGACTGTCTCTCATACAATTCATTGTATCCTCTCCTATGGACTTAACCATTCCAAGCTAACTTTATCACGATTGTACCGTATGTATTAAACCTCTCTCAGTTCACCTCTTTGTTCTCTTATTCCCTTCATAGACTTGCTCACTTGGAAAACTGTAGTCCTTGGGATCTAAGATCATATGAAGGAAGATACCTTGGGATATGATCCCAGAGTGGGAGGACAAATTCCCCAAGACACTATAAGGGTATTGCTAAAGGGGCTACTGCCAGGGTAGGGAGCAATATGGGATCAGTCCAGGAAAAAGTTCACATGGAGCACAACTATTGGAGAGAGAAAAGAACCAAAAGATATTATTTTAACTGATTGCTCATGGTAACTAGAACCATTTACTAGATTCAGTTCTTTTTGAAGCTAGATAGTACAATGGAGAGAGTGATGGGCTTGGAGCCAAGGAGATCTGAGTTCTAATCCAACCCCAAACATTTAATGGTTGTCTGTCGCAAGTCGCCTAACCTATCTCTTCCTCAGTTCCCTCATCTATAAAATGAGGATAATAATGACACGTACCTTCTAGGGTGGTTGTGAGGATAAAATGAGAGCACATTGTTAATACTAGTATTTTATTTGTTTATTGTTTATTATTTTTATTATTGCTATGTCCAAATTCTGTCAGAACCCTCCAAATTTTAGTGCCCTAGGTTGAAGTTCTAGCTGTCCCACAGTCATACCTCTCCCAAAACACATCATTGTGTTGTTTATCAAAGTGAAACCAAAATAATCAACTACTCACTCCCACCAATCTAAGATATTCTGAATAGAGCCCAAGACGTCTAGATTTTTCATAAAATGGATTCATAAGGAACATGTAACCTACTTAGAATTACACGTAGGATGAGTAGTTGAAGCCAAACTTTTGGACACAGTTAAGACATTTTACATGCAAAATCAAGCCATTTGGTTTTGCCAGTATATCCATGATGTTCCAAGACACAGCTATTGAAGTGCTGATGTACCTTCCCAAAGATGTCATTGCATTCTTAAATGATGTTACAATCAGAAACAAGAACATTCGGTAGAGTGGAAAATACTCACCCAACTATTTTTCATCATTTATATGGTAAACCTTGTCGCCCCTTCGTTTGGTGAAACATCATCAAAACAATAGGAAGGCCATGGATCTTCTAGCAGCTTATGACCCCTGCCAGTTGTCAATAGCAAAAAGGAGCTATTTAACTTCCTTACCAGGGTTTTGACAACCCTCATACTTCTTGAGCATGTGGAAAATGTGGAGGCCTTACTTGGAGGCACATAGAAACTTGATTACAAATCAACAAACATTTACTCAACTCCTGTTATGTGCCAGGTGCTGAGATAAGCATTGGGTGTGATATCTAAACCTAGCTGACCCCAGGAACAAGAATGCGTGTATGCATGAATGAGTCTATGAATGGAATAAGAGAACAAAGAGGTGAGTTGAGAGAGGTTTAGTACATACAGGGCAACTGTGTATATTTTCCAGAGTGACCAACACATCCGAAGTGAATGTGTTAGCAGACACACCTGTGCAGGAATATTCAGCAGAGACTCAGGAAATACTAACCCAACTTCATTGACATCCATTTAAATGGTAAGCCTAGTTGCTGAACTTTCAAATCCTCCAATGAATTGATCTTTATAAGATATTTTGGGGGCATATTTTGTGGTATTTGCCCTGGGGATACCTGGGTGGAGTTGTTGAGGAAGCGTGATGACCCAGTCTACATTTCTTCCAGAACGAGGTTGTGTTACATCTCTGAGACTAGAAAGTCCATGAAGGCAAAGTCCTCATCTTATTTAAACCATTAACTCCACTAGCACCTATCACAGTGTTCTAAAAATAGTAAGAACCTAAGAAATGTTATTTGAGTGAATGGATAATGAATAGGAAGAAACCCTTTTAGTCTATTAATGTGCTCTGTTAGGGTAACTAGATGGTGCAGTGGATAGAGCACTGGCCTTGGAATCAGGAAGACTCATTCTCA
Organism: Trichosurus vulpecula; assembly: GCF_011100635.1. Lineage (NCBI taxonomy): Eukaryota > Metazoa > Chordata > Mammalia > Diprotodontia > Phalangeridae > Trichosurus > Trichosurus vulpecula. The sequence continues at coordinate 336,370,248 of NC_050576.1, read as the reverse complement.
TGAATTCAAGCCTGGTCTCAAGACACTTACTAGCTGTGTGATCCCAGGCAAGTCATATAACCCTGCTTACCTCAGTTTCCTCATCTGTAAAATGAACTAGAGAAGGAAATGGCAAACCACTCTAGTATCTTTGCCAAGAAAACCCCAAATGGGGTCACAAAGAGCTGGACATGACTGAAATAACTCAACAACAGTAAGTGCTCTGTTAGCTGGACACTCAGAAAGGTTAAGGACAAAGAATGGAATCAACCAGCATTATTGGTAGCTGAGGCTGTGACTAAAATCAATGACTAAAAAGCCTTGGCAGAAACTATTGGGGCTCCCATAGCCATTGGCAAGTACCTCAACTACCGTGGTACTGGGTAGGGTTAGATTTACTGTTATCTGAAAGGAACTTTGCCATGCTTGTAATGGTCCTAGGATGTGTCCCTGGATTCCATATCCCAAGTCACCATCTGCTCTACAGACAGCCTGGTATTTTCTAAAGGGGATCATTTGCCTACATGGTCTCTAGGTACAGATTGTCTCGGCTCAGGGCCCACAGTTTATGGTCACATTCTGGAATGCACTCCAAAAGAAATTAGGAGCTCAGATATTATTTACCACAGCCTTCCACCAAAAGACCAATTTAGAACCAAGAGATTAAGGACTTTTGTAGCCATAATGGCTTTTGTTTTCTTTGAATGGCTCAGCTTGCCTCATTGAGCCTCTGGACACTGTGGCTTGCTCTTCCGGGGCAGGAGGCCCGGGGAGCATGCCGGGAAGCAGACAACTTCCTGTGTGAGGAGTCATGGGGCTGGCTGAGGGGAGGTGTTAACGGCTATGCTAGGGGGAGGGGCCAACTCAAGAACCAATCAGCTCTGGTCATTCAGGCGGAGCTTGATGATGTCAAAAACTCTATAAGAGGGGAGAGGACAGCTTGAAGATCTTCTTTTCCTTTTCCGGTTGGAGCCAGCGACAGTTACATCGTCAGTTACAGCGACCGTTACATCGTCAGTTACAGAGGCAGTTACGACAGTTACGTCAGTTACAGACACAGACACAGCTGAGGCAGGAGCTGCCAGTAGCAGAGCTGATCTACGGGAGGAAGCTGAACAAAGACTTCAGGCCAGTGGGTAATCTTATTACCATCGAGGGGGAAGCATGATTTTGCTTTACGCAATCATGCTTCTCTGTAGCCTCCTGGTTACTCTTTCAAGGCGTACTTATTGGGCCTGGAAGATTATGATCAACATATCAAAATGGGGTTGCTGGTTCATGGGTTGGTTACTGTTGAGCCTAAATAAATGTTTTGATTCTTCTGCCTTCTACTTTGAGAGTTTCTTCTATCCGGCGATTCCGAACCTTTCAGACATGTTTATGATCCTCTTTGAGATTGTAAACTCTGCCCTCCTGATACAACTTTTCATGCTGTTGTATCATTCACTTAGAGCAAGACTGAACCTAGTTCCTTCCAGTAGAAGAATTTTCTGAAAACACTGAGAGGTACCTCACTCTTAGAACTCTTTTTTTCTGGTTGATCCCTTGCAGTTTTTCTCCTTATATCTGCCTAGTGGATATATCAGAAAATCAAAACCTAACTGATTTGCTTAATTAGGAATAACATGTATAAATGGTAGCCTGGGCTCCTCAATGAGCATCAGAATATAGATATATGCTACACAAATATTATTAGAACCTGCTGAAACAATTAGTCTTGTATAGCTTATATCATAGACTGCTATGCAATTTCTATGTAATTGCAACAACAGTGGGAACAACTGACACATTCATGTGGCTACATTCATAAGAAGTGTGTGAAATACGGGAAATTCAGTTGTATATGATCAAGGGGGACATTATTTAATATACTGGAAAAGGGTGATCCCAAAGGACTACACTTGAGAGTGAACGGAGATAGCCATACCCTTCCCCTTCTTAGGATATTTTATCAGAGGTTCCCACAGAGGAACTGATTGCTCTTTTCAGGGTGAGAAGTAGGGTTGGAGAAAATGAGACTTAGAAAGGGGGAATACTGTTTGCACCTAACTGAAATAACCTCAAATAGTTGTAGAGGGAAGGGAGCAGGAAAGGCTGATTCACAAGGGATTGTGTTATCATTTCCAACATCCTCATAGTGGAAAAGAAATTAAGCCAAGATGCCCAAGGAGCAAAATGGGTTGTATTACCAGTGCCAATGTATGTAGGCTGGGCAACAAAACCCTATTGCTTTGGATCATATTCACGTTTAGTAATGAGATAGAGGGTGACCCAAAGAAACCTTTGGCACAGGGTAAAAGGACAGCTGTAAATGTTTGGGTGTCTAGAGTCCTTTCTTCCACATGGTGTTAGTTGTTTGCCACCAGGGTACTGACCTGGAAAAAAGTAAAGGAGCAGAGGAAAAAGAGGCAACTGTAGTGTATCTGGGGCTCCCCTGAGGCTCCAGCCCCAATGTTTCCCATGTACTTGCATGGAAGTTGGGCCACTATCAGAAGAGCAAAGAGATGATAAAACTATAATTCAGATTCAGCCTTAAGCTGCACATCTGAGGTCTGAGGCATTTCCCTACCTCTAGGGCTATGTCTGAGAGAGCACCATATGTTACATCCATATTTTTTTTTATTTGCTAACACAAATGTTCAATGATAATATAATATCTTTGCCTAATACAAAGGCAGAGGAATGGATTAAATCAGCGGTTCACTCTGGTTGGTCTATGGAGCATCCTACAAATCCAACCACAAATATTGTAGTGAAACAAGTCTGAAAAAGTAGGCTGAGCCAGATTATGAAGGGCTTTCAAATAAAGATTATATTTTATCCCAGAGATAATAGGGAGCCACAGAAATGCTTTTATCAGCTGGGACAGTTGTGTTTTAGGACCATCAACTTGGCAGCCATATGGAGTATGGATTGGAGAGGGGAGAGACTAGAAGCACTAAAACCAATTAGGAGGAAAGGGGGCAGGAAGAAAGGAAAAAGAAGCATTTATTAAGTGCCTCCCATGTGTCAGGCACTGCCCTGAGTGCTTTACAAATATAATCTCATCTGATAGGCTATTAGAATAGTTATGATAGAGTTAATGAGGGCCTTAGGAAGGGTGGTAGCTGTGTGAGTGGAGATAAGGGGACACAGAGAATTGATAGGACTTGGCAGCTGATTGGATTTGGGAGGGGGAAGAGGGAGAGGTAAGAGTTTGTCTGCAGGGTTGCAAATCTGGGTGACTGGAAGGATGGGGGTGCTCTTGATGGACGTGAGAAAGTTAGGAAGGGGGAAAGGTTATAAGAGAAAGGTAATGAGTTTTCCTTTGAATATGTTGTGGTTGAGATACCTATTGAACAGCTAGTTGGTGACTTGGGACTAGGTTCAGGATAGAAATGAGGACTAGCTATGTAATTAATTTCTGAGGTATCTGGATAAACCTTTGAGAACTTACTGAAAGAAGAGTGTAAAGAAAGAAAAGGTCACTGATCTGAGCCCTGGGATACAACCACACAAGGGGAACAGGTCATGGATGATGGTATAGGAAAGAATACTGAAAAGGAACCAGTCTGACAGATAGGAGGAGAGCCAGGGGTGGGCAATATAAAAAATAAAAATAAAATAAAGAAGGACAGCATAGAGAGAAGATGGAAGTATTTAACGGCATCAAATGCAGCAGAGAGGGTTAAGGCAAAGGTCACTCCATTCAGCAATTAAGATATCATTGGTAACCCTGGAGAGAGCAATCTCAGTTGAGTGGTGGGATTGGAAGCTACACTGCAAGGAGGTGAGAGGTGAATAAAAAAGGGGGAAAAAGATAAAATAATAACAACTTCTCAGCTCATTATGTTTTTTACCGATCTTCCATTATTCAATAGTCTTGTCTGTATTCATAGACATCTTAGCAGTCAACACCTGATGATATAGCTTCAATTTTTACTAAAATCTTGGCCATAGAGTCACTTTTTTCAGGCCTACTTTAAGTCTTTTTCAGATCCTGAACCTGTGGCTCCATCTAATTTTCACAACTGCACTAGAAGAAAGAACCCTTTATCAACAACTGAAAAGACATACCTAAGAGCCCTCTGAGAACTGAAGACACAAAGAGTCAGAAGCTTAGAGGTGACTTAATCCCTCCCAAATGTTACTCACCAATTATTTCAGCATGTAATGAGAATAATGAAGGGCTTAGAAGTGAAGATTTCTTTCACTGACCCCACAAATCTTAAAATTGGCTACACCCCCTGCATGGACCAACCGAAGTAGATAAGAGCATATAGTAAACCATTTGTCCAAAAACAGTATGCACCAAATTACCATTTGTATTACAATAACAGAAAAGGGAAAAAGCCTCATTTTTAACACTTTATGGTCAATAATGGTGCCTTTGGAGGCTGTAACATTTGCATTTATACAGGGAGACAGCTTAGGGGAAGGGACAAATGCCCTAGATTGCAAGTTCTAATATCAGCATTGCTGAGGGAAATTGGTGGGGGTGGAGAGAAGAAAATGAATGGAGAGAGAAGTCCATCACTGGAGCAGCTGCCCAGGAGGGGATGAGGCTTGCTTCTTGCCTCCTTTCCTCCATCTATTCCCAAGGAAATCTTACAAGCGTCACCGATCTGGAAGACAGGAAAGCTGTTCTTGCTGTCGTTTGTCCTTCGTTCTCAAAGAAGACCATGACATTAGGAAGGAGATGTCACAACTTGCAAGTGAATTGGATTTAAGTGAGGGTGGGCTGTGCAAAGCCACCAGCCTCACTTTCTCCTCTGGAGCCATTTGAGTCCAGTGGTAAGATATAGATTAGGGTAATGAAGCCCATTACTGGAGTAGCTGTGCCATAGAGCCACCGGTCTGACAGACAGAAGGGGAGTGGAAATACAGCCTCCTACTCTTCTTAACATAAGCAACTAAATGTTACAGTGTACAGAGTGCCAAGCTTGCAATCAGGAAGATCTGAGTTCAAATCTGGTCTCAGATGCTTACTAGCTATGTGACCCTGGCCAAGTTACTTAATCCTGTTTGACTCAATTTCCTCATCTGAGCTAGGGAAGGAAATGGCAAACCACTTAAATATCTTGCCAAGAAAACCCCAAATAGGGTCACAAAGAGTCTGAAACAACTGAACAACAACATTTTTCTCACATATAATAGGTACTTAATAAATGGTTGCTGATCATAAGCCTGTTTAGGTGAGGGACTGTTGCACTTTTATCTTTGTATGATTGGTGCCTAGCACTGTTCCTAGAACTTAATTAAGTAAGTGCTTGTTAATTGATTGATTGAATAAAGAAATGACTGGGGCAGCTCAGAAGGGGTAAGATATAGAATGTCATGCCTACTCTAAAGAGAGTTCCATTCCAATCCAGTATCTACACCCCGCTAATCCAAGCTCCTCAACTCTTAGTTTGGGCTTCTGACGTGGACTGGGTGGTAAGAAAGGGATGTAGGCACCAGACGTAGATAGAAAAGGGTGGCACATGAGTAGTACTCGACAAGCGTTTGTTTGATCTCTAGGAGGAGCACAGCCTCTTGGCTACAGTGGAGTTAGCTAACGTCTCACTATGTTAGCTGGCCAGAAAGAATGACTGTTTCCCCTTAGACACAAGGAGAATCATGTGCTGACTACACGAATTTTATTATAGAGACTTGGGCCTAATTCTTAGATTCTGTTCTCATGAAGGGCACTTAAAGGCAATTCTTGGTCTTTATTTCATATGCAAAAGACAAAGCACAAGCACAATCATCCTACCTGTAACAACCCTGTCTCTTGAACTTACTTGTGTTTCACACGACTAATTTCATATGGTCCCTATGAATTTCACCTTTAAAGAAATAACCTGACTTCCTAATGAAACTGCCAGGCAGCTTGTTCCTTATTCATTTGGTCAATGAATGTGTTTTTTGTAATGTTTTTGTTTTTTGTAATGTTTTGTAATGTTTTTATTTTTTGAATGTAAGCTGCTTGAGGACAGAGATCTTCTCATTTTTGTCTTCGTATCACCCAGCATACTGCCTGGCATATAGCAGGCGCTTATAATGTTTATAAATGTTTATTGATTAAAGTTTAGCTGACCTCGGCTTAGCTCCTTGAATCTTTGTTCTGCTCTGTGACACCTAACATTCCCTGCACAGATATTAACCCCTGCTGTGAACAACCAACATCCTTTGCCCCCGTTGATATTGCTTCCTGTTTTGCCAACTTGCCGCTTTCCCAGGTCAAATGCTCTCATCTTCATATTGTTCAGACTTTACTTTCCCTTGCTGTTATCCATGTTCGATGCTCCCAAACATACTGTGAAAATACAGCTGCTTAGGTCTGTTGCTGAGCTGACCCTTTATTAATCTTTTCCTAACCCATACCGGTCGATCCAACTTTCCACTGCAGTGAATATCAGGGCATGAATGGAGGAATCCCTAACTTCAATCCCACTTACAATCTTACAAAGACAATAAATGCTACATTTAGAGCAGGATGCCAGAATGAAGGAATGGCTTACATTTCTGAAAGAGCACGCATATAGTCTGAATCATTAAGTGTCTAGTGGGTATAATCATATATAGCGTATAGTACATATAATTGCATGTATTATGTATATGTTATATATAATTGTACCCATTTTATATATGTATGTGTATGTGTGTATACATATATATATATTCCAAATGTTGTATTATTGATAAACATTTAATTATTGTCACTTTTTTTCCTGAAAGGCATACTGGGTGTTTCATATGCACCAGTCCCTTCAGTATGATTGCTGCAACATTGATTTACCATTGCAGAAGAAAATCAGACCAAACCTTGGGTCTTGTTTTCAATCCTGGCTTGTTACCACTTGGTCCTGGTTTGCATTACTGCCCTGGGCACTCCTCTGACTTATCTTCCTGTATACCTGAATCACTGATAAAGATCACTATCAAGGGTCATCTAATTTACCCTAGTCACATTCCCCACTCCTAACTCCTATCAAAAATGAAGGAAATATTCTTAGTAAAATACAAAATGTTTCTATGGATAGAAAGCCCTGCTGGCTTTTAGAAGAGAACAATTTTAGTGATAGGATTTTTGCTTTAGAATAATTTAGTCTAAGTCAGTAAAGAATAAAGAGCTTTCCCTCCCACATTGTTCCTTTTTTTTTCTTTTTCCTTTTCGACCTCTATCAGCAGTGGGTGTCACCACGGACACTCTGGTTTCCAGTACATGAAGTGTGCTTGGCCACAGTCAGACCCAGATGCTAAACTCAGGATGCTCTCCATTCAGTTGCTACATCTGGCTCTTTGGCAGACTCTACAGGCTGATGGGCTGGCAGCCCTGGATTTGCCTCTGGGTCTGTCATCTGTCATGTTGTTAGGCTGCTGATGGGCTGTCTCTGCTCACCCTTTCCGATTGCATCTCCCTCTGTACCAGCTTTGGCATCCATTAGACAATGAAAATCAAGATGCTACACAACCCTTCATCCTCTGTGCATCTTGGTGGGTGTAACATCTCCACTGTGGAAAAGTAGACCCTTCTGTCCTTTCGAATGCGTTGGCTGTGGCACATTGCCATTTAATAATTTTTAAAAAGCAAAAAAAAAAAGAAAGAAAACAGATTTCAAATGCACATGATGTTTGGCACTTTGGGCCACTTAATACCATTATACTCTGATGACTCATCTACCTTTTGACTTTAATTGGGTCCTATTCTGTTGCCTTTATTTCAGCAGCATACACCTGACTCTGACTTATACGGCCACTGATCACCAAGTGACTCGTTTGGTGAGCTCGTGGGAGGATAAATTAAATATGATCCATATCACCGAATTCCTCTTTGGTTGCTTCGTGGCACATAATAATTTGGGGAGAAACAGTTAAAATAAAATATTAAAGAATTAAGCATAGAGGGCCCACTGTTCGCATGTCCAATGGCGAGAGAAAATTACAGGTTTCATTGTATATGCTACACCATCTGCCTACTCAGAGAGGCTGAGCCGGAGGCTTTCCCAGGGGAAATAGCTGTGGATAAGTTATTCAATTAGAACAGCATTATTGGCCAGCTACCTTGGAGAATTGGGTTGATGATGTTGTGATTATCCTGTTCTACATTCCTTCATGTCTCAGACAGGCTGCATTGCTTTGCAGCCTCCTTCGGTGTTTGTTCAGTCCTACAGTGGGTGAACAATTGAAAGGGGGGATATCAGGGATTCCTGAAAGAAAATCAATTTTGAATGAACTTTCCTTGCTTAGCCACAGCCTCAATATTCTGAGTCATACTGTATTTTTTTGTGGACTCCAATTGTAATAAGTGACAGAGATGGCAGTGGGGGGGAAAGAGAATTTCATGGTATGAGTTTAACCTGTGGCACTGAACAAAGGAATCCTTCATGTAGGTTACAAGATGGCAGAATACTCTAGTCTTGTAAAATATGATATTAATCTTAGTGAGAGCTGGAAACTCATAAGGGCAAAATGCTTATTTTTATCATGGCTTTAGACCTTCAAAAATTCTTAGATTGTAATAGTGCTTTCTTATTGATGTAGCCCCCATCTCCAAGGAGGTCAGGGTGATTTGGAGATTTTATCATTAGTCCTCAAAACTCCCCAGTCAGGGGGCTGACAGGGGATCCACGCTGTTATCTCCAAGATCACATATTTTGTAAGTAGAAGAGACTGAAATACAGCCCAAGTTTCTGCTGCCCACTGCTCTGGGCTACTCACATTGAACAAAGTCCTTTTCTGAAAAACAAAACAAAAGCTGTTAAAATGGTCATTTGCTTCCAAAGAGAATTATCGACACTTTAATCATGTGTTTTTGTTGTTGCATTTTTCTAACAAAAAAAATATGACTTTATAAGCTGGAACATGAATGAGGTTAAGGTGTGCATAGAGGTGGAAGACTCAAAACAGAGGCCTAATTTGATGGAAAAAGAGATGAAAATAAACACAAGAGAGTATGTTCTTGTGGGAGGTCGGCATGGTACAGTGGAAACCTATATGACCTTGGGTAAGTCACTTGTCCTCTGCTCCTCAGGTATTACCTGACAAGGTTGGACTAAATGATCTCTAAAGTTCTTTCCACTTTTAAAGCTATAATCTTCTCTAAAACTTAAAGCCTATAGCCCTTATCTTATCAATCAAAAAACCCAATATCACTGGTTTGATCAGAGGAGGTGATTGGTATGTTATAATGACTGATCAATTCACTTTTCATGGTTTAAATATTTTGTCAGTAAGGAAAGCTGTGTGTCTGTGCTTGAAGTAATCTGCCTTTGCCTTAAAGTATATTGCATATATGTGGATGTTTATTACATAAATTGTTTCTTTGTAATCGATTCACAGCTTCATTTTCCTTTTTTTGCATTTTCATTCGATCATTATTCATTGAGTCCCTACTATGTGCCACTGAATACAACAACAAATAAAACATAGTCTTTGGATTTTGTGGAATTTATACTTTTTCTAGAGTGAGATAAAGCCAACACATAGTAGGAACTTAATTAATAATAAATAGCTGTTGAATTTCAATTGTATTCTTCTGTTAACTCCCTTGGTTTCCCTAAGGACTGCATTTGAAGTCTTCTTTGTGGGGACCTTGAAGGAGCATGTGGGAGCATCAGGTCAGCATTGACAAAATAAAAGAGAGCAGAAATTCAAAGATAGAATCTAGGAGATCTCAACAACTAAACTCTGTTGCTAGGATTCTGGGACCCACTCATTTGCATTGGCAGGATTTTTTTTTTTGCCAGCTGCTACTGTGCCCTTCCCAGTATGTGCCCCAGGTTGCTTTTCTTCCCTGGATTTCTCTACAGCTAAGCTGTCTGAGGTCTCAAAATATAGCTTGACAGTTTTCTTCTCTTCCCAAAGATCATCCAATAAAGGATTCTGCACTGGAAATGTAGAAGAAGAGTAGTAAAAGTTATTTCTTTTATACTGGCAGAAAGGGGAGAGAAGAGCAGCAAAATAGTAAATGCTACTAAGGTTGTGTCAAGACAAAATGGAAAGAACTCACAGGGGTTTTTCAAAGCACTGGCTGTATTAGCCTACCACTCCGTTTTTGTTTTGTGAAGTCTAAATTTTGCATCATAAATCAAAATGAAATGAGAGACAATAAGGAACCTTCTCATATTCTCTTCTTGATACATTGTCTTCCCACAAAAAAAATCAAACCAAAACATAATATTCTGCTTCTCTGTACCGAATATGAACAATATCCCAAAGGGACTAGAGTAGATTTAAAGGTCTACCTTGTATCTTTCAGAAGAATAGACAGAAATAAGATTGTTGAATAATTGAGTAAAGGCACAAAATTAATAATATAGCTAAAAGAATTGGTATTTAGAATTCATTCCTACAGTCTGCCTTTCATTAGAAAAAAAAGGAATGAAATGTAGACAATTAGGAAGAAATAACTTGCAAAAATAGCTATTGACTAAAATCAGATGAAAGAAGAATGAGGATAGATCACACAATAGATCCAGAAAACGAAGATGGTATCTTAATTAGATCAGATATCTGAAAAGCAACTTGAAAATTTTGTCAATTTGCTTGAGCTGAGGGTGGCTTAATAATCACAGTAAATCAACACTTTGACTTCAGCATCTTTTCTAAGCAACATGAAAGAACCAGTTGTGTGTGTGTGTGTGTGTGTGTGTGTGTGTGTGTGTGTGTGTGAATTTCCCATTTCTGGACACTTAAGATAGTCATTCCAATTTGAATACGTGATTTAACCACATTTACTCCTTCCTGAATTTCCATGTGATTGGCTCCTGATCAAAGATAAACAAAACACTACAGAGGAACTATTTATGAATCTAGAAACTTTTAGCTCTTTCTAAAATTACTTGATAACTACTCCCAATGAGATATCCAAGTTAGTCAGTTAAAATGGAATTTTGTTTAAAATAAAAATATGGCTTTGGTGGTTTTTACTCACACATTTCACTTTCCTATAACTACTTATATTATAGCCCTTTTTGCATCCCTTATCTCCACTAAGCAACCACAAACTCTATAAAGAGCTTGCCTTACTCATCTTTGTATTAGAACCAATGGGTAGCACATAGTAGAAGCTTGGACAATATTTCTTCAATGAAAAAGTAGATAACATCCCTATCATGGAGATGAATGACACAAAACTTAGATTATGAGTGGGTGATGATATAAAGGAGAAAAAGTCATATCTCTATTATTTGAATCCATTTCTGTGGCTGCTGTAGATGCCTGGCAGCTGAATCAATGAAGATCTTAGAGCCAGAAGGGCTTTTAGAGATCTTTTAGTTTCAATCCTTCATTTTACTGAGGAAGAAATGGAGGCTCAGAGGGCCTCAGTGGCTTGCTCAGGTAGCAGATGAGAGAGCCAGAATTGGAGCACAGGTTCTGGCTTTAGATTGAATTCTCGTTTCATTGCATCACACTCCCTTAACAAAACCCTTGTTAATAATAGCAGTTGAATCATCCTCACTTGGTGGGAACAGTTATATATGTTCATATTCCCATTCGCATAGGAAAAAAAAAACATAATGAAGCTGATAAAGGAAACCCAAACCTTAGCTCTGGGCTTTGTCAATAGTTTGGAATTATTGGGATAGAATGAGTAATGGGGGAACAATAGAAGAAGAAATCTTGAAAAATTTAGAGAATAGAGAAAATGTGATTCAATTAAAATTAAAACTGGAAAGAAGAAACAATTCAATAGGAAGAGAAAAAATGTATATCCCAAAGTAAAAAAAAAAGTCAGGTACCAAAAAGAAAGGAAAATAAGAAAGAAAATAAACTCAAGCCCCCAGCCTACAGCTCAGCGAACAGACCCTTGTCAATCTTGAAGAAAATGTTTCTTAGGGTTTAAAAGGAAGTGGAAGAATTTTTTCAACCCATCCACAGGAATGTAGTAACTCCACATGAGGCTACACACATTGGGTTTCTAAAATACACAAGGAGTCACTTCCTTCTGGGAACAGGAGAGAGAAGGGAAAATAAGTAACAGACCCCTAACTACACTTTCTGTGACAGCTGCATGCACTGTTCCCCCAAGGGCACCCGAAGTGCTGACAGTCACACATCAGAATCAGGGATTTACGTGGTAAAGCGCTCTCTGTTTATACAGAAGCCTGATCATATGCATTAGCCCCCGTTTCTAGGGAAACACATACTACGTAGACATAGATGAGAATAAAGGTCATTAATCACTAAAATCTAAAGATAACTCTTTACAATATTTTCAGAAAAAAAAATTAGTGTGTTTTGCTACAATCTTGTCATGAAGAAAAAGAAAAGGATGTAACATGATTTTCAGTTGCTTCCAAAGACCTTTGTAATGCACTCAAAAAGGTGATGCCTTCTTCAGTGCCACGGCAGTGAGACTAGACCTGAAATGAATTGCATACCCCGTTGACTGAATAGTCTGGACAAATAAAAGGGAGTACATGGAAGAACAGCCTAATTGTTTAGTGGAAAAGAAGGCATTGTCTTAACAGGAATAGACAAAGGAACTAAATATGTGTAGTTTCATTAATTATTATCATTTAACAGTTACTGAGCACCAGGCTGGGAACTGTAATAAACTTGTAAAGAGTAGTCCTTGTTCTTTGCTTTTATAACTTCATTTTCTTTAAGAAAAGAAGAAACAGAAGGTATCAGTTTAAATGGAGATCGTTTTTTTCCTAACCCCTGCAAAGCCATTACATGTCATAGAGTTAGATCATTCAAACTTAGAATTAAGGGAGAGAGTCCATACTATCTATGGCTTGTCTCCAGACTAGAAGATACCTCAGCCATTGTGGATAGACTATTTTTTTTCCATTGGTGTGCTACAAAGAGCATAAATTTAGAGTTAGAAGGCTTGAAGTTGAATCTTGGTCTACCAGTTACTAACTCTGTACTTTGGAGTGAATCACTTAATTTTGCTGTGCCTCAGTTTCTTCATGTGCAAGAGAAGGATAATTAATACTTGAGAAATCTATTTCAGAAGGTTGTTTTTAAGATGAAGTTAGATTACACAGTGCTTTGTAAATTAGAAAGTGCTATGCAACAAATAGTTATCAACAATTTAATATTCCCTGGAGAAGGGGATGCTAATTAGGGGCTTATTAATTAATTCCAGTCTAAAAACTTAGACTGACAAAATTTTAGGCGTCAGCATTACACAGTAGAAAGAGGCCACACTTCAGAGTCAGAGAATGCAGGTTAAAATCTTGCCTCTGAGATTGGTTATCTACATGGCTTTGGACAATTCACTTAACCTCTCTGTCACTTAGTTTCCTCATGTGTAAAACACAGGGAGTTGGATTACATGCTTTCTGAGGTCCCTTCCAACTCTGATCTCTGATCCACAGGTTGCCATTTTGAGAATGTTTCAATTTTTTTTCCCTTTATAGATTCTTTTCTGTGGGACAACTGGTGCCTTCTTCCATGTGCACATGATCTCAAACACCCCTTTTAGACCTAAAGTTCTATGAATTAAAGGCGGTGCAGTGAAAGGAAAACAATGCTGAACTGAAGAGTCAGGAAACCTGGATTCTAGTCCAGATTCTGCAACTAGCTTTCCTTGGACAAATCCTTGGACAAATTCCTTGGACAAATCACTTCAGCTCTGGAGTTCAGCTTTGTCATTTGCAAAAACACAAAAAAAGGTTGGATGACAGGTTCTCTGAGGTCTTTTTCACTTTAACAAGAGTAGTTTCATTTGTTTGTGTATTATAAAGAAAAACATCTTCTATTCTCATCAGCCTAATAACATTCTAATGACCTTTAGGAGGCATTTTTTGTAGCACTGACAATTTCCTGAGCACTAAAGCTTGATATTTTTGGATCTTTTTGAAGAGAAATTGAAAGTATTTTTTAAAAATGCAGAAAATCAGAAAGTTTTCCAGGTTCTCTCATGGTATAGGTAATTCTGTGTTTCTGGTAAAACAAGGGATGCACAAGAAGGCAAAAATAATAACATTCACTTGGGTTAAGCTACATACATAAAGATAATACCAGTCCTTCTTCCTCTGGAAGAGTAGAGAGATTTATTTTATAATGCACTAGTGTAGCCCCTGTTTCAAATAGTCATTAATACAGTAAGGGAAAAACACATAAGGTGATTACTAGGAGGCTGTTCCAATCCACCAACAAAATTCCCTGTAGAATGTGCCAGAAGCCAGATGTTCCTACCGGAACATTCTCGAAAGTTGGGCATTACAGCTCTGGGTTAATCATTCTAAAGGGTAGAGACAGAGGGGTATTTGTCCAACCCAAATGCCACAATTACCCTCTAAATCTCTGCAATTCATTAGTGCTTAAGTTAATTTGAAAAGGGTTATGTAGTAAAATTATATCATAAGCTAAATAATGCATATTTAGGTTGATCATGTACTTTCCTTAGGGTAAGTATATGGAAGCACATGTTCATTTAACCCTTCAGTAGAGCAGCAATGAACTGTTAGCCCCGCTGGGGATATGAATGGGGATTTCTTTTAGAGTCCGTTTAAGCTTGAGAATATTCACTTCTTTGAATACATAACTACTCATGCCATGTGCTTGAATATAGATATAAATGTGTGTGTGTTTGTGTGTGTGTGTGTGTGTGTGTGTGTGTGTGTCATAGTGGATAGACAGCTGACCTTGGAAAACAAGTCCTGCCTCAAATACATAATGATTTTGTGACCCTGAGCAAGTCACTTAACCTTTTAGTGCCCCAGGCAACACCCAACATCCAGGAACTTGTAAGTATCAGAACAGGTGAGTCAATCCATTTTAACAAAGGGAGTTTCTTTACCAAGAATTTCCTATAGCAATTAAACTTCAGGTGCAGAACCTTGGAGCTTCAGAAGTAGACCATAGGTTATAATAAAAACAATACACTAAAGAAACAAACAAACAAAAAATCCGCCGGAAGACTTTTTTTTTTAAAGAATTCTTTTGTAGGTTTAATATTTTCTTTATAAAAAGTTACTTTGAATGACTAATATAGAAACATGTTTTATATGATTGTACATGTATAGCCTATATCAGATTACATGCCATCTTGGGAAGGAGGAAGGGGAGGGAGAGGGAAAATGTAGAACTCAAAATCTTATAAAAATGAATATGGAAAAATAAAAATAAATACATAAATTTTTTAAAAATTGTCTTGTAATGGATGTTTCTTTGCAGCTAGGTGTAATGTGTCCCTCTTTGAATCTCTCATCCCATTCTATTTTATTATTCCTCTATACATTTCTTTTTTTTCCCACTTGTATTACAGTTAATTATGCAAATTTCCACCTCCTTTTCCAAGTTGAAATGTCTCTCATTTGGTCTTTTTTTCATCTTCACATCCCCAGCACCTAGCAAATACCTAGTGTTTTTCATGTAGTTAGGTACCTAATAGATGTTCGTTGAATTTGATAGAATTCCTTGTGAGTTACCACACATCTTTGATGTTTGTTCAGATTTTACCATGTCACCTGAATTACACCAGTGTGCTGAGGGTCCCTTATAACCTCAGTCTATTTGCACCTCTTTGCCTGTTTAAACATGGCATTCATTCATGGAGATCTCATTCTCTTCTCTGCAGTCTCCTGTAGGTCCTGTTCCTCAGCAACTGAAGTATCAATCACTGGCCTTAACGAATACTATACATAGGGGTGTGTGTGTGTGTGTGTGTGTGTAGCATATACCAGGTAAGCCCAAGCCCAGTCTGATGCCTCCACAAATTTGGTATTCTGCCTCTCATTTTTTAAGTTTGTATGTTAAGGTAGTTTAGTTAATTGAAAAATTGAGTTTAGTTCAGTTATAGTTTCATGGAGTATTCAATAAACGTTAGACTTAAATACAAATGTCCCTGGTTATACACTCTAATGAAATGTAGTCCCCATGTCTATTATTCTTGACCAGAAGACTGTGCTGTTGCATCCTTGGCATCTTCATTATTTTACACATGGCCACATGGTTGGAATTCCACTTATATTGGGGTGGAAATTGTCACCTTCTCCAGGCAACTGAAAGATCATATGCAGTAACTGAATTCATGCCAAAGCATCCTTCTAATATTCTGTGCTGCCTGATGGAAGCAGCCAGGGAGGAGTGAAAAAAGGAACTTCAACTGTGTAAATGAGACAGTTCTATCTGCTTTGGAGGATAAAGGGAACTCTATCCCTTTGTTAATGTGGTCCCCCAGAACAATGTTGGACTTAATTACTGAGGAGATTTAAAGCTGCTGCTTTGGTTGAATTTTCTTAAAATGGTTATCATGTAAGCAACCTTATTAGAGATGGCAAGAAAAGGAATTGGAAAGAGTTAAGAGAGGCCTATGTAGTTAGTTAGCACTTCCATAAGATGAATGGGTCAAGGATTCAGGACCATTGGCACTGGGTTGTTTCCATCTTTCTTTCGGCAGAGCAAACCAGACAGCAGCACATTGATTTACAGGAGAGGGGCCTATCTTTGCAAACAGAAGGGTTGGAAACTTTGTCTCCTTCCCCCCCAAACCCTCCCAAATGAAAACAAATCACTCTTCTGAGAAAGCCATAGCCCATTTGAAGAGAAGGTTTTGAAAAAGAAGCTGATAAAATAGGTGGGTGCTTATGTGTCTCCTTGATGAGTATCATAATTTTCAACTTAATAATAGTTATCTTTCATATCTAACCTGACTCAGCTGTAACACAGGTGATTATAGACTTTATTGGGGACAATCCTAAAATGGAAAGAACTATGTTACTAGCCTGAGATCCCTTAAGGCATAATGAATAATACATAAAATCATTATTATGCCCTAGAGAAAACACAAACACACACTTGCTCGTGGGGAGATAAGAGTAGGGACCTTAGGCTTGATACCAGAGGGGACTAGCATTTAGGGAAATAAAGGATATTATTCCATGCAGTGGAGTGTTATTTGCTGCCAAAATGCCATTCTAAAACTTGTGTAATGTCATGATAGGCCTATTTCTTGAATTCCTAGAGAAGACTCACACCTCCATTCCGTGCCTATGACTTATTCAGCTATTTTCAGCAGGTTTGTTTTGGCTGAATAGCTGAACTTTGTTTTATCTCCAAAACCTATCTAGAAGACTCCATTAGGCTGCCAACTTCCCTGGTGGGAACCCACTTTTTAAAAAGCTCACAAGGAAAAAAAATATGACAGAGGAAATTGGAAAAGTTTCCAGAGTTGCTTCTGTGGAAATCTGAAATGACATTATTAATCTTGCTGATAAAAGTATTATGTATATTCTATTAGTAAAAATGTGAAGATTTTCTATTTACCTGGGAACCTTCTGTGAATTGAATAATGAGTAAGAAGGGAATGCACACCAGGGCTGGAGGTCTCAGGACACATTGTGAATGCAGTAGGATAATGGAAATGCTGCCTGTTATTTTATATCTAATATTTTAATGTTATTCTTTAACCTTTCTTAGCACCAGGGCTGCTAGGTGCTGCCTCATCTACTCTACCCTCTAGGAAAAGCAATATCAATGAATGCACCCATATCCATGAAAAGTATTTTGCCCTATCCTCTTGTTGTCTCAATTTACCCTCTTGGGAAAAGTAAAATAAGATTCATGCTGAGTCAGAATTTTTCTGCATGCAAATTATTCTCAGAGACATTTTACAGACTAGACATTACTGCTCCAGCGGACTAAACAGTTACCTGGTAATCGGAGAGATGTAATGCTTAATCCAGGGACATACAAGATTTTCAATAACGGGCCACATGATCAAACAGCCAGATGTGTTCACAGTACATGAATTACATCATGCTTCTATATATTTACAAATCCTTTCCACAAAATCCTGTCCATAAGGTAAAATTTTGCATAGCAAAATCCCTACATTCATTCGTTTTAATGGGGGAAAAATTGTAGCATTCCCGAACCTTGTTTTCATCTAAATATTTCTAAATAACATGCACTTAGATAATCTTTCAATTAGTAGGACTTATTGAAAGGAAAACAAGATGGCTAGTGTGTATTAAGGTGACAAGAGAAAATAAATGGACTAAGTCAGTCTACCACTGAGACTGAAGGAGAATTTGAAGGTGAGGGCATCAAGGTGGTCATAGCACTGGTCCCCTTGTGAACATCTCACAAGGTTATCAAACTAAAAACCAGAGAAATTGTAAGTTACAATGGAAAGTATCAATGCTATTTTACTATTTAGCAGGGCAGCAGAGGCTTCTTCTCCACTTGGATTTGTATCCCTCTGTGCATGCATGTGTCCATTGCCTGCTATGGAGAGGAACTTGTCTATGATGATAAAAATAAAATAAAACAGAAAAAAACCCAGAGGAAAAATAGCATTAAATTGCTATTCTCCATTAAAGCAATACTTTTTGAAGTAGGTGTTCATATATTGAAAGATAGGTGTATGTGATTAATTACATCTCAACTTCAATGACAAGTACCATTTGATATATACCTGTTACTATGATACCTTTGGCAATCAATTACACAGCAGTTCTGGTAAGTAGGTGATTAAGCTCTATTGGACTACTAGTTTATGTATGCTAACTAATTCATACAAACATCAAAGGTGAAGAGAAGGTAAAAATCTCAGTTGGTCCTTACATTTGGGGTCAGGAAATCCGTAGTTGACCCTTGGCTCATCTGTTGGTTGCCTAGAGGCTAATTTAAGTATTTATGTTGAAAGGTTCTCCTGGTGGATAAATTCTTCTCTGGTAACTTTTTAGCCATAAATGGTAATGATATCACATATTTACACATCCTGTTAGAGTTTACAAAATGCTTCCCAAATAACAACCCTATAAGGCCAGGAGTGAAGCTACTGTTTTCCCCATATTATAGATGAGAAAATTAAGTCTCAGATTTTTTTGTGACAGTTCCAAGACTTGAAGTCTTCTGATTTGAAGTATTATAACATGCTGTTTCTCTAAGGGTACTAAACAGATTAGCATCCTGGGATTTTCCTCCCTAGTTTTCACTAACTATTTTTCATATTTACAATTGTTAAAAGCAATAGGACTGACAAATAGAAGTATGTATGGAATGATTTTATATATATACATATGTATATAATATATATATTACATATATACCGACACACATATATAGGTATGTGTATGTGTGTGTGTGTGTGTATGCACACACACACATATTTATGTCTAATGGTAGCCATCTCTAGGATGGGAAGAGGAAGGAGAAAAGAAAAGAAAAGAAATTCACATAATAACTTTATTACATATTTAAAAGGAATAGCAAGTTGCACATAATAGATTTGCAGTTTCATGTGCAATCATATTTTATATTATAGTATGTTATGGAAATGCTTCTTTTATTACATAAATTAAAAAGGAAATAATAAAACATTTTTAAAAATCAATAGGACCGTGATATCTTATAATCTTTTTCCTCACCAGTTATCTAGAAATTATTTATTTGCCAGAATTCTTAATCCAAAAGAACCAGAGGCAGGCCTCTGGCATTCTGAGTATATTCTATGGAGGGATTATGGAAAGCATGGACAGGAATCATAGCAGGTAAACTGGGCATGGTGGTGCATGCCTATAATCCCAGCTACTGAGGGAGGCTGAGCTTGGCTGTATCTCTTCAGCTTGAGAGTTCGGAGCTATGATGGACTAAGCCAACCAGATATCTGCACTGTCTGTCATCTGTCTGTCATCGATATGGTGAGCCCCTAGGTGGGGGGGGGGGGTAAGAGGGGAGGGGAGGAATCACAGGTTGCCTAAGGAGAGCTAAATAGGCCCAGATTGGAAATAGAGCAGGTCAAGGCCCTTACACTGATCAGTGATGAGATTGGGCCTGTGAATATCAGGCCTGTGATTATGCCTTGCCTGAACTTCCAGCTTTGGCTAGATGAGGAAATGCATTCTTAGGGAAAAAAAAAAAAAGGACTCACATAGGGTAACAAGATAAATGGGAGTTGTTATCTGTACTGGTGGAGGGAAATGCACACTGATAAAATCCTGGATCTGTCAAAACAAGCAGTCAATCAGGAAGCATTTATTAAGTGCCTACTATGTGCCACGTACTGTTTTAGGAGATACTTATACAAAGACAAAACATGAAACTGTCCCTGTCCTCAAGAAGGACATATACATATATACATATATATATATATGTAGTATGCACATACATAATTTTATGTAAAATACATACAAAATAAAACAAAATAACATGAAACTATGACATGAACAATTGCATATATATAATCAATATATTGCTTGCCTTCTCAAGGGATGGAGTAAGGAAGGGAAGGAGAAAAATTGAAACTCAAAATTTTTTAAAATGAATGTTAAAAAATTTTAAATTCAATTGGGAAAGATTTAATAAAATAAATGTATGTATTTTAAAAAATAAAATGCACACAAAATAAATGGAAATTAATTTGTGAGTAGAAGGTACCTGTAGTTAAGGGGAAATCAGGAAAGCCTCTGTAGAGGGTGATACTTGAGCTGAGCTGTGAATGTGAATTTCTCCTAAGAATTCTAGGAGGCAAAGGTAAGGAAGGGGTGCATTCCAGACATAGAGGATAGCCTTTGCCATGTTACTGAAATGGGAAATAGAATACAAAATGTGTGAAGACTAGCAAGAATGCCAATTAGCCTTGTCTGTAGAGGTCACAAAGGGGAATAACATATAATAAAACTGCAAAAGTAGGTTAGAGCAAGTTTGTGAGGGGTTTAAAATTCCAAATAGAAGAGTTTGCATTTGGTCCTAAAGTCAATGGAAGTTTAACGAATAAGAGAAGATCTGGGATGTGAAGAATGGATTAGAAAGGGGTAATAATTGAGGCAGGAATATCAATTAGAAGCTCATTGAAATAGTTTAGTCAAGAGGCAATAAAGATCTGAACTACAGTGGTAGCTATGTGAGTAGAGGGGAGGGTAGAGATGTGACAGATATGGTGGAAAAATATTAACAGGACTTGGCAACTGATCAGATATGTGAGGTGAGGGATTAGAGGATGACACTGAGGCTTTAAACCTGGGTGACTGGAAGGATAATGATGATGATGTCATCAGCAGAAACAAGAAAATCCACAAGAGGAGTTGGTTTGAAGAAAAGAAATGGATTTCTCTTTTAGGTGTATTGATATAATTGCCCAGTAGGTAGTTAGTTGGTGATGCATGCTAGAACAAGACTAGAGCTAAATAAGAAAAAGATAATTGTGAATATGCCTATGTAGTTCTGTATCACAAAATATGAGAGACTATCCATATAGAAGGTAGAAGAAATAAAACATTTATTTAGACCCCAGAGGACCAAATCCCATAACCAACAAGCCCAATCCATCCAAGCAGTAAGCAACTCCCAAAACTAGTAATCCCACTTTATCATAACAGCAAGGAACTTAAAACACAATATTACAGCATGGAGTCTTGTCATTATTAATATTGAGGTGCTTATGGGACATCCAACTCAAATTGTACAATAGGTAGCTAGATGGTGATGCATGCTAGAATAAGACTAGGGCTAAATATTCAAATCTAGAAGTAAATATAGATGATAGATAAACTTATGAGTTGATGGAATCACCAAGAGAAGAGAGCTCAGTGCAGAGCTCAAGTCCCCATCCACAGTTAAGATGTGTGATATAATATAAATGTTGATCTAGCAAAGACTAAGAAGAATAGTCCAACAGGTAAGCTCTCCACAATGAGGAGACATTCCCACATCAATGGGTTTTAATGCTCAGCTTACACAAATAAAGTTTAAACTCCTCTTTGAAGGAGTTTGGCATCTAAGATCCTTCCCAATATGACACAATCCTACCTCCTCAGTTTTATTTCGTACTTATTTCCTATCACTCATTATCTGCCTTACTCAAACTGAACTACTCCCTGCCTACTCCCTCCCCACCTTCCACATGACCTCCACTCTCCCAATTTAGTCCTTTTGCTTGGTCTTTTCTCTAACCATAGAGTTTTCTTCCTCCTATTTTTCACTCAATAAATTCCTACTCTACCCTATAAGCCCAGTGCAAATTCCACCTCCTTCTCATGAAGTCTTCCCAGCTCCCCTTATTCATCAATGGCCTTCCTACTTGGGCTTCACACAGCAGCATTTGTTTAAAAACCCTAAATGTGTGTGACGGGGCAGTTAGATGGAACAGTGGATAGAGTGCCAGATCTGAAATCAGGAAGACTTATCTTCCTGAGTTCAAATTCACCCTCAGACACATCCTAGCTTTGTGACCCTGGGTGAATCACTTATCTCTGTTTACCTCAGTTTCCTCATCTGTAAAATGAGCTGGAGAGGGAAATGGCAGGCCACTCCAGGATCTCTGCCAAGAAAACCCCAAGTGAGGTCACAAAGAATCGGACATGACCAAAATGAGCAACAATGAAAAAAAAGTGTGTTAAATTTATGTTTATTTATACTTTCTCTAGACTATAAGCTCCTTGAAGGAAAAAATTATGTTATCCAAACTTTTAATCTACCCCCAATGAGTAGTACAATGCTCAACTCATAAAAGGCATTTAATTAATGTTTATTGAATGAATTAACGAAAGATATCATCAACAAGATACTTCAGAAAAGCTGAGCTACTTGAATAATATTTGTAAGTAGGCAGACATCCATTTTAAATCCATTTTAAATACACTAGTGTTTTGCTGTATTTGCCATGATCATTAAAATACATAAGAAAAAGCAAAAAAAGAATGAATTCACTTATATTTTTCCTTTAAAATGATCAGAAATGAAGTCTTGTATAAACTGATGCAAAGTGAACTAATCAGAACCAGGAAAACAACATACAAACATGATTGCAGTAATCTAAATGAAAACAGCCTTCTAAAGCAGTTGAAATCAGATTAATTGCAACAACCAATCCCCGACCTGGAGAACAAATGATGAGATATGTTTTCTTTCTCTCAGCATGTTGCATATGCTGTCAGACACTATCATTTTGTCAGTTGGTTTTGCTTGACTGTTTTTCTTTATTATAATGCAGGAGTATGCTGAGAAATGTCTGTGGTATTAAAAAAAAAAGCAAAAATACGATTTTTAAATAACCGGAAATCATATATAAATGTCACTCTATGGTTCCAGTGCACTTGACAAGCATAATTTCGTTTGATATGAGGCTGGTAGAAAGGAAAAAGCTGACCTAGGAGTCAGAAGACATTAGCTTGAAGGCACACTCAGCCACTTACCATTTTTTTTAACCTTGAGCAAATTATTTAACTTCTTTGGACCTCAGTTTACTTAGATGCAAAATAATGAAATTTGACTAAATGATCTCTCAGATCCTTTCCATTTCTAGATCTATGATCCTGTGAACCCTGTGAGTTAGGTAGTATGAGTACTAATTTACCCATTTTACAGGTAAGGAAACTGAAACGCCCAAAATCAAGTCCTACTGTAAGTCACATGGCTAGTATATGAAAGAACTGGCACTTGAACCCAAGGCTCTTGACGTCAAGTTCAAAGCACTTCCTAGTGAGTAATGCTACCAAGAAAAATAAAATAATATCAATTCATTGGACAAAAGAGGCTAAAATAATCATGAGATTCCGGGACCTTCCAGCTAAGAAACTGCATTGATTTTTTATATTATAGCATTTTATTTTTTTTCCCCATTTACATGTCAAGATACTTTTTAGCATTCATTTTTACAAGACTTTAAGTTCCAAATTTTTCTCCCTCCCCTCACTCTCATGAAAATGGTAGGGAGTCTGATATAGTTTATACATGTGCTTTCATGTAAAAAATATTTCCATATTAGTCACAGTTGTGAAAGAAGAAACAGATAAAAAACATGATAAAGAATAAAGGGAAAGAAAAATATGCTTCCATTTGTATTCTTATTCCATCAGTTCTTTATCTGGATGTGGATAGTATTTTCTTTCTTGAGTCCTTTGTAGTTGTCTTGGGTCATTGGGTTGCTGAGAAGAACTGAGTCATTCATAGTTGATCATCATACAATGTTGCCGATACTGTGTACAATGTTTTCTTGATTCTATTCATTTCACTTTGCATCTGTTCATACAGGTCTTTCCAGGATTTTCTGAAATCTGCCTGTTCATCATTTCTTTTTTTTTTTTGGAGGGGGGAGGTAAGGCAATCGGGGTTAAGTGACTTGCCCAAGGTGACACAGCTAGTAAGTGTCAAGCATCTGAGGCTAGATTTGAACTCAGGTCCTCCTGACTCCAGGGCCAGTGCTCTATTCACTGCACCACCTAGCTTCCCCTCTGTTCATCATTTCTTATTGCCTAATAGTATTCTATTACATTCATATTCCACAGCTTGTTCAGCCACTTCCCACTTAATAGGCATCCCCTCAATTTCCAATATTTTGTCACCACAAAAGGGCTGCTATGACCATTTTTGCACACGTAGGTCCTTTTCCCTTTTTTATGACCTTTGAGATATAGACCTAGTAGTGGTTGCATTGATATTTTAAAAGCTTCTTTTGAGTAAGGTACCATTGTCGTGCCAGGAGGAAAGCTCTTTGTCAAAGGATTTGCTGTAACAATAGTTCACATTTGTATAGTATTCTCAGCTTTGTAAAGTTCTGTCCTTACAGCCACACTGCGATGCAGGTAGCACAATTAGTACGATCCCTCCGTTTTACGGATGAGGACGTTGAAGCTCTAGATATGTAAGTAATTTACCAATGAGTATCCGAGGTAAAAATCTGAACTTAGACTTCCTGACTCCAAATACAGCACTCAGCCCACTATATTTTTTTCATTTTAGGGGCAAAAAAGGTACTTTTGATAGAGCTGTTGAGACTGGACACAGCTTGAAGATTCCAGTGAAGTTCTTTGAGATGAAGTAAAACTTGGCTTCATAATCGATAGACACACCTAGCAGTTACAAATGATTTAGTAAAGTTTCACTTTCCTAATATTTTCCTCATTATTCATCCTGTACTCTAGTTTTTATATAATTCATTCTTTTCTATAGTCTTTGCCACGGCACGCCAAAGAATAAACATGAGATAAGTGATCTAGGTGGATCGAAAGTTAAAAGCCCTGGTATACATCCATGTGCACCCAAACTTGAACCACATCCAAATAGTAACTCATGTTTATATATCATTTTAGGTTTCTGTAAGATAGGTAATACAAGTCTTATTCCATATTTAAGGGGGTACCCAGAGAGGTTGTCAGTTAGTAAAGGTCCTCTAACTAATAAGTGCTAACTTTGGAATTCAAACCTAGGCTTCTTGGCTCCAAGTATAATGCTCTTGTCTATAACACCACGCTACTTCTTATCCTATAACTACCTTTATTCCTACTGAACCTTTGTTCTCCAACGGTTGAACACATTCACTTCAACAATCAGCATTGGAATCCCAGAATTTCTGAGTTAGAAGGGTCTTTGGCGGCCATTTAGTCCAAGAATGACCAACATACAGTCATCCAATTTCTCCTTGAAGGTCTTCATTGAGGGGGAACCCTCCACATCCCAAGAAAACTCTTTTCACTTTTCTATAACTTGTCATTCAGTTGTTCATTCACATCTGACTCTTTGCGATCCTATTTGGGGTTTTCTTCACAATGACACTAGAGCGGTTTGTCATTTCTTTCTCCAGTTGATTAAGGCAAACAGAAGTTAAATGACTTGCCCGGACTGGCTGAGGCCTGATGTGAATTCAGGTCTTCCTGACTCCAGGCCCAGTGCTCCATCCACTGCATTCAGCTGCCTCCAGTCATACAAGTCATACAATTGGTAATTTTTTTTTCTTCAAGCTGAAATCTGACTGCAACTTCCATCCATGGCTCTGAGTTCTGTGCTCTAGGACCAAGCAAACCAAATCAAATCTCTCTTTTGTGTAACAGCTTTTTAAGCATTTAAAGCCAGCTATCATGTCCCCTCTGAGTCTTCTCTCGTTCAGGTTAAATATCCCTAATTTCTTTAATCAATCTTTATTGTGGTGTGGTCTTCATTCCTCTCTTGGCTGCCTCCTTTTGGATGAACTCTAGTTTATCAATACCTTTCCTAAAAAATAACACCCAAAACTGACCACGGTACTTAAGACATAGTCTAACTAGGGCAAAGTATAATAGGACTGGAAACTACTACTTTCCAGACATGCTGCCATCTTTCCTAAAAGTAGTGTAAAGTATGATGTCAGGCATTGGAGACAGGAATGTGAAAAATTACATTCTGTCCCCTCATGAAGCTTCCAATCTAGTGGGAGGAAGGGAGAATAAGGCATGTACATGGATGAGTATGGCCTAGAGTAGAATATGAGGAAAAGGAGAGATCCAGACAAGTATCATAAGAAAATCTGAGGAAGGAGAAAGTGCTTTCAGTTCAAGGAACCAAAACAAGTGGCACTTGAGCCATGCTTGTGGAACTCAGCAAAGTTCTATACTTGAGTAGTGCTAGCGACCACATTAAAGATACCACAGTGGAAAAGAGGGCTAAGTGGTGCTCATTAAACCTCAGCAATTGAATGATTTGCCTCTTATTTTAGTGATTTGAGGATTAAGGAATCCATTCCCAATTGATCAGTCAATACAAAAATTTTTTAAATTATTTTGTGCTAAGAGGTGGGGATGGAAAGAAAAGCAAAAACAGTCCCTGCCCTCAAGGAGGTCATGTTCTAAAGTTAGGGACAGAGTATAAATAACTAGGTATATATGCAATGTACCCAAAGTAGCCAGAAAGTACTCTTAAAGGGAAAGACATTAGCATCTGGTGGGATGAGAAAAGGCCTTCTACAGAAATTGGGAAGGAAGGAAATAAGGAAGGAAGGAAGGAAAGAAGGAGAGGAGAGGAGAAAGAAAGAAAGAAAGAAAGAAAGAAAGAAAGAAAGAAAGAAAGAAAGAAAGAAAGAAGAAGGAAGAAGGAGAAAGAAAGGAAGGAAGGAAGGAAGGAAGAAGGAAAGAAAAAAAGAAGAAAAAGAAAGGAAGGAAGGAAAGAAGGAAGGAAGGAAAGAAGGGGGAAGAAAGAAGGAAGGGAAGAAGGAAGGAAGGGAAGAAGGAAAGAGAGAGAGGGAGAGAAGGAAGGAAGGAAGGAAAGAAAGAAGGGAGGGAAGGAGAAAATTAGTGACTCATGGTGTTTCTGTTATATTTTGTTGATTTTTAAATATGTATAGTTTAAATCAGTCAAGGCAAGTCACTATAGTACAGTGCCTCTATTATGAAATATTTTCTCTTGGTTTTATCTCTAAAAAGTATTTTGTCACTTTTTATCATTTAAGCTCATCATACCCATAGTCAAGTCGAAATAATTCATCTTGGTTATTATTCATACTTCATAGACAAGAGAAAGCCAGGTACAGAGAGATTACTGCTCTGGGGAAAAAAATGGAAATAGAAATGGTGCTGAGCTAGAGACCATGAATCAGAAGTCCTGGGTTCTAGTCCTCACTCTGACACTAGCTAGCTGTGTGGCCTTAGGGAAGTTATATAACCTCTTGGGGTCTCATTTTCTTCATCTGTAAAATGAAGGTGTTTAGTGAAATGATCTCTAAAGTTTCTTCTCTCTCCATTATTCCTTGAGACACTGTAAATCACTGCACCACAGCTTGGAAGTTGACCCCTCACTACTCATTGCCCCCAGCTGTGTCTCTCCCTGCTTCTCCAGGCCTATTTCTCTTTTCTCATTTTATTATTTCAATTGGTAGCTTGTATTAATTTTTAGGAATCCAGCAACTTTAATTAAGCCTATACTAGGATAATTTTTCAAGCCTTTAAACCCCGTGTTGAAATTATGGATTGTTTGTTAGTTATTACAAATCAAATTATGTGCTTGACAGAAGATCCAAAATGGCACTGCTCCAGAGACAGGACCTTGCCATTTTAAAGCAGTCAATTTAGTGGTCCTGCTCCTAGAATCCTTTTTCTCATTGAAATTTACTTATAATATTGTGCATTAATTTAAAATGTTTATGAGCATAACACAACGAAGTAATCTACAGTCTGATTCCCTAACACACAGTTGATCATAGGATACAGGAAGACGTAGTTAATCTGTAGTAGCAATACTTTTATGCTCCTGTCTTCAAGCGCATTGGGATCATGTTATTCCCCTTATCGGAAGATTTAGTGATTTATATTTGTTCATTCACTAGCATTTGCTACACACGTATGTGTAAGGCACTGATATATAGAAACAAAAATAAAACAATGCTTGCCCTCAAGAAACTTCTATTCTTGCTGGGGTCAGAGAGGGTGACATAATACAGTTGCAGATTTTATAAAGCAATTTCAAGGAGTAAGAAGCCTTAAGAAGAGGATCAAAGAAAAGCCCTCATTTTTGAATTTTTTTCCAGTTAACAAGTATTTATTTTATCTCCCTCCTACCTCCCCTTTACTGCCTCCCACCTTACTGGGCACAAAAAAAGGAAAAAGAAACCTTGCAACAAACATACATAGTCAAAGCAAAACAAATTCCTATGACGTTCCTCTTGTCCCTAGGAAAAGCCTCATGTACAAAGTTACACCTGAGTTTAGCCTTGAAGGGATCTAGGCATTTTAAGAGGTAGAAATAAGAAGAGATAGCATTCCATAAGGGATGGGCTATGCAAAAGTGCTGATGCTGATGAAGGAATATATCCTGGAAAATAGTGAGCAGACCATGTTGGCTGGAACACAAAGTGGGTAACAGGGAGTGATATGAAATATGTCTAGAAAGTTAGATTGAACTCAAATTAGGAAGAGCTATAAATGCCAGAATAGAGGCAATAGGGAAACACCAAAATTCTTGAGCAGGGAAGGACCGTGGACTGAACCTGTGCTTTAGGAATTTTCATTTGTCAGCTGTGTGTAGGATGTATGGGAAGGGAGACAGGGCAGAGATGGGGAGATCCATTAGGAGGCAGACCAAGTGAGAGGGTAATAGAAAGAGCTCCTAGGCACGTAGGATCATAGATTTAGAGCTTAAACAGACCTCAGAGGCTGCTGATTCAAATGCTTCCACCAATTTTGCAGATGGAGACACTAAGGCATAGAAAGATTAATTGACTCGTCCAGGGTTGGACAAAACCAGTAGGTACCTGAAGTAGATTTGAACCCAGGATCTGTGACCCCAAGTCCAGTGACCGAGCTCTGCTATACCATGCTTCTTCTAATGAAGTTGTTAAGGTAGCATCTACAAGATGTGGAAACTGATTAGATATGGGAGGAGGGGTGAAGAAGAGAGAATAGTCAAAGACGGCAGCAAAATTGTGAATTTCAGTTACTAGAAGGGTGGTAACACCCTTAATAGAAATAGAAGTTAGCAGGAAAGGGTGACCTTAGGGGGAGATGTAATGAGTTTCCCTATCAACACACTGGGGCAGCTAGGTGGTCTAGGGGAGAGAGTGCTAGGAAAGCTTGGGGCCTGGGATCAGAAAGTCCTGAATTCTATACTAGCTGTATGAGCCAGGGCAAGTCACTGAATCTTGTTTGCCTCTGTTTCTTCATCTGTAAAATGATCTGGAGAAGGAAATGACAAACTACTCCAGTATCTTTGTCAAGACAACCCCAAATGGGGTCATGGAGAGTCGGACATGTCTGAAACAACTGAACAACAAAAACATGCCAGTGGGATGGAAGTAGAAATATCCAGCAGGTAGTTGGTTGGTGGTAGTAAGGGCCTGATCTCAGGACAGAAGGGGGGAGAGAGAGAGAGAGAGAGAGAGAGAGAGAGAGAGAGAGAAAGAGAAGGAGGAAGAGGAGGGGAAGGAGGAGGAGGAGGAGGAAGAGAAGAAGAAGAAGAAGAAGAAGAAGAAGAAGAAGAAGAAGAAGAAGAAGAAGAAGAAGAAGAAGAAGAAGAAGAAGAAGAAGAAGAAGAAGAGGAAGAAGAAGAGGAGAAGGAGGAGGAGAAGGAGAAGAGGAGGAGGAGAAGGAGAAGAAGAAGAAGAAGAAGAAGAAGAAGAAGAAGAAGAAGAAGAAGAAGAAGAAGAAGAAGAAGAAGACGAAGAAGAGGAAGAAGAGGAAGAGAGAAGGAGGAGGAGAAGAAGGAGGAGGAGAGGAGGAGGAGGAGGAAAAGAAGAAGGAGGGGGAGAAGAGAAGGAGGAAGAGAGAAGGAGGAGGAGGAGAAGGAAGGGAAAGAGAGAGGGAGAGAAGGGGGAGAGGTAAGGAGGGAGGAAGGGAAAAAGGGAGGGAGAGAAATCTGCATAGAGATAACTGAACCAGAGTTCAGAGTTAAAGTTAGAGTTAAAGAGATAACCAAAACAAAACATGTACAGAGAAAAAAGGAGAGGGCACAGGACAGAACCTTGGAGGCATGAGAGGTTGTACCATTTTAGGGGAAATCAACAGCTATATATTTACATCTAAAAACTCTGAGTAAAATGCTAAACACCTTGAGAAAGGAGGAGGAATGGCTGGCGGTCAGCAGATAATAGCAACCATGACTGGATAGAGTAATATTGATAGATAGAGTGAACTCCCCAGAAAGAAAGGTTGCTGAATAATGACAGCAGGGGGAAGATCTGGAAGCACCAGAAAGGAGCAAGAAGAATGCCTACTTCTCCTCCTGGCCCAGTCTGTCAAGGGGACGTGAGAGTGCTGACAGTGCATTCGGAACTGGAGAGGGTGGCCAGGGAGACAGGTTTTCTGGTGGGCATGGAAGTGCGAGGCAGAGTATGGTTTCCATTAGTACCAGAAGATGGAAGGAATCTATGAGGAGTGGTTTAAGATGAAGGGCAATTTGTTAACAATATTCAAAGGGCCCCAGCAGGGATAATGGCAAGCCTAGAACCGATTGGTGACAATAGAGGAAGGAGTAGGACTTAAGTGGATGGAGATGAGGGAGCACAGAATGGTACGCAGGGAAAATAGATTTTTCACTTTTACAGGCATCAGTGCTGAAAAAGAGGGATTCAGAGGGAAGTGGTAGAAAATTTGCTAGCCTTGAGAAGATAGCACCCCACCTTTTCCAGTAAGCAAAAACATCATTAACTCAGGCCAGGGCTGGGATATCAGTAGTTAGGGGGCAGGGATAAGACCTAAGGATCTGGTCCTGGGCTTTTTCTGGGTGGCTTGGTGAATGGGGCCTTCAAGATTATTGATGCACAGTCAAATCAAATTAGAATGTTCAGTGAAATCACCATCTTGCTCCACCATATTTAAGGCCTTTAGTGGCT
This sequence comes from Trichosurus vulpecula, assembly GCF_011100635.1. Lineage (NCBI taxonomy): Eukaryota > Metazoa > Chordata > Mammalia > Diprotodontia > Phalangeridae > Trichosurus > Trichosurus vulpecula. The sequence continues at coordinate 336,339,329 of NC_050576.1, read as the reverse complement.
AAAGAGGGCTTCCTTAAGCCTTCTTCCTTTCCCTTCACTGATTCTAATAAGCAATTCTTTACATGGCCTTTTATTTAAAAAAATATTGACCCAGCCTTTGATCTAATTGCCACAAGCATTTCCTAGTGATGAATTCCTCTTAGTGATGCAGATAGATACATTCTCTACAACATATAGTCCTAGAAATATGATTAGGGACACTAAGAGATTAAATGACTTACCAAATATCACAGGGCTATGATGTGTTAAAGCTAGAGCTCAAACCAAAATCTTGATTCTGATGAGAGCTCCCAATCCACTACCTTCTAATAACAGGAACCATTTACGTTTGCAGGCACTTTTAAGGCTTATAGGGCACTTCTCTCACAAAAGGTCATATGGTCCACCCCCTTCATTTTATATCTGAGGACAGTGAGGCCCATGGAGATGAAATGCTTTGCCCCAGGTCACACGGGTAGTAAAGAAAAACGTAATATTGGAGGTCAGGTCCTCTTATTCCTGAGCCTCTGGAACTCAGAATGGTTAAATAAATCAACTAAATAATTAAATAATTCGTCCATGGTCACTCAGCTCCAAAGAGCATTTGATTTGGAGTCAGAGACACTGGGTAGAACCCCAGCCCTGCTACTTGCTAGCTATGTTGCTGTTCAGTTGTTTCTCAGTCATATCTGACTCTTAGTGACCCCATTTGGGGTTTTCTTGCCATAGATACTAGAGTGGTTTGCCATTTCCTTCTCCAGATCATTTTTACAGATGAGGAAACTGAGGTAAACAGGGTTTCATGACTTGCCCAGGGTCACACAGTTAGTAAGTGTCTGAGGCCAGATTTGAACGTGGGTAGACCAGTCTTCCTAACTTCAGGTCTGGCACTCTAGCCGCTGCACCTCCCAGCTGTTACCTATGTAGGCGTGGAAACATTACTTCACTTTTCTAAGACAGTTTCCTCATCTGTAAAACGTTGAGGTTGGTCTCTTCCAGCTCTAAATCTACGCTTCTATGACTCTAAGCTTCAAGGTCAGGATCTGACCTCCAGTTTCCTAAACTCCGTGAGTGCTGTGTCCGGTAGAGAAAGAAGGCTAGATTCACAGAACTCTGTACACTTAACAATTGATTATGTTGCATGCCCACCGCTGTTCATGTTTTTAAAATCTTATGTCACTTCATTTTGGTCTGCACTGCTTTTCCCTGGAGATTAGAAGCTTCTTAAAAAGCAAAGGCTGTATCTCCCCTTTCGACTTAGCACAAAACAATTCCTAATAACAGGCCTTTGCCTACACTGGATGTCTCAATCAGTTTCCATAAAGATGATATAGTGTCTCGGAGCACATTAATCATTTTTACTTTCTAGTCCAGGTAGATTCAGTTTTAACAAGGTTGATAGGATGTCAAAATTTTACCCAAATCTCATTAAGTTGAAGCTTATTGTTGTAGAGTACAAAAAAGAAAGAGCACATTGAACTGGTTATTGGGTTTTTGCTTTTTTACATAAAATAAATGTTTAGTGTATTCCATTTTTGTAAATAATACCCAATTATAGCAGAAAGGATGGGGAAGAAAATCAAGTTGTACTGCTTCCAAAGCTGTAAAGAAAATAAACTCTGCTTTAGGGATAGGGTTAGGGCCTATGATTTCATTGGCATAGAGAATTACCAGTTGGGGAAATTCTAATAATTTTAATTCTAATAATACTAATATAGAAAATTCTAATAATACTAATATAGGTCAGTGCTTTCTCTGTAGTATATAGTCTGAGAGAGTTTCCAAAATTCCTAAGAGAATAAATGATTTGCCCAGGGTCACACAAACAGCATGGATCAGAAGTAAGTCTTGAACTCATGTTCCTGGATTCACAAGCTACTACTCAAATTCTGCTCCACCTGTATTTATTTACCTTTTCTGTGGTCCTGGTCTTTCTTTGAAATAGAGTGGCTTCTCAGTGACATTTGACAAGACTTTCAACATGTTATTGTCTTGAAGGAGAGGGGAGGACTGATGTAATTCCCTACACAAAAGAGGTTTGGGCCTTCTTCAAGAAAGGTTCAGATAGCATGTAATATAAGTACCTTGCTCCGTGAGTTAGATTATGAGATGGACAGATGGATTGTTGTTCAGAGTGTAGTAAGAGCATGGTGCATTCAAAAGTCACTAGCCAGTCATAGACATTCTTTTAGTCTAGCTTTTTCCTGCCTAGTGACTTTAAGAAATGCATGTCTCATTCTTCATCTTAAGTTGTGGGAACTCCTTGAAGCACAAAGCTATATGGAGAAAAGGTACCCAACAGGTCCTTGGCTCCTGGAGTATTTGAAGGCACAGGAATGGACTGGGTCCAGACACCCTGGTCCCTTGTTCTGCCCATAGCATTAAAAACAAGAACAGTCCCACTGAATCACGGTCTAAGTTAATTTCAGCCAAATATAAATATCTCTGATCTCTGATGCCCCAAACCCATATCCACAAATCTCTTTTTTATGTAAAGTAATTCAAAGTATTTTGTAGATACGTTGGCTGTTTTCCCACATCCAGGAACAAACTGTTACCCCATTTTCTCCCCAAATTAAAAACTGATTGACATTATTTTTTGAGGCAGGGAAATTGTGGCTAAGTGACTTGCCCAAGGTCACACAGCTAGTAAGTGTGTCAAGTGTCTGAGGCCACATTTGAACTCAAGTCCTCCTGACTCCAGGGCCAGTGCTCTACTCACTATGCCACTATACCCCACTTATTGATATTATTAGCTAGCTAATATGACATTATTAGCTAGCATTTATAGAGAGCTTTAAGGTTTACAAAGCACTTTGCAAATATCCCGTTTTATCCTTATAACAACATTGGGAGGTAATAGATGCTATGATCATCCCCATTTTACAGGTGAGGAAACAGAGGCAGACAGCAATTAAGTGATTTGCCTAGGGTCACACAACTAGTAAAGGTCGGAAGCAAGATTTGAACTGAGGTCTGAGCCTGACCCTAAGAACATTTCCCTATCCACTGTATCACATAACTGCCTTATTAGCATTTTGAAAAACGCCTTAACTTTTACTCAGAATAGGCATATCATGCTAGTCTTCAAGCACAATCATGATCCATTAAGACATAAAAGGACACCACAATTTAATAATTGCTGGCTAAATAGGCAGAGATTTACTGCATGTGCATAAGCAAATATTTATTAAGCGCTCTGTAAAGTCTGGAATTCCTCTGGCTGGGGAACCCTGTACCTTCTCCATAACCATAGGGTGAGTTTGATACCAAAGGAAGAGGCCAAGGATCTCCAATTTGATTATAGGTAATAGTTTTATCAGATAAATCATTATAATTACTTATAAAACGGGTGATCTGGGGTGGCTGCCAGGAAGTTCAATGGATCACCGCAAAGAACCCCCCCAAATCCCCATGGTAATTATAGAAAATAGAGAAAGGTAGGAGGAGATAGCAAGTGCATCACTGCTGATTGGTGGAGATTTGGGGTTTTGTGCTTAGTAATGAGCTCATTTCCGAGCTTGGGCTTGAAGCTAATGTTATTGAGTAAGAGTCTAAAAACACTAAGTTGTGTAGAGGTCACAAAATGGTCACAAACAGGTCACCTTATTCTTGTTATGGCTTTTACTGAATGCATTGTCCGAATGACTCAGTGTCTTAATTTATGATTCAGTATCCAAGTTATGATTTTTTAACAGGTCACCATGACCGGGCTGGGCTTCTACCTTGCACAGAGTTTAAGTTGATGCCTTTTTGCTTCTCAGTGTGTGTTATGGCTTTTCTCCAATCAGGCCCTCACACACCCATTATGTACCAGGTACTATATTAAGTGTGGGGGATATAAATATGAAAAAAGATAGTCCCTGCTCTCAAGATGCTTATAATCTAATGGAGGAAGACAGTACACAAAAAGAAACTGAAAAGTGGGTGGGGGAACAAGAAAGGTACCCAATGCAAGGGGCATTGTGGAAAAATGAGAGAAATCCCAAAGTAGAGCAGCAAGGTAAGAAATGAGGTGGTCTGAGCTGAGCTCCCTCCTTAAATGGAGGTTTTGGAGTCCATGGCTTTACCTTCCAGTCAGAGGGACAGAGGGTAGTAATGAAATAGAGTCCCAAGGCTGATAGGATATTTTGGCATGATGAGGCTTTCCCAATAATGAGCTTTCCAAGGCATGACAAAGAAGTTAGGAAAGTCCCAGAGTAATGCATCCAGGTACAGATGCAGGGCACTCTAGCTTTGACCTCAAACCACTGATGACAACTTTTATTTTTTATCTTGCTGTTGAATCAGTGCCAAATCCAGCTAGTTTTAGTAACGTCAAATCCACATCTCCGTCTTTTCCACAAAAATATTATGAAAGACTGTCAAATAAATCACTAAAATATAGTTGAACTCTAAATACAGTATTCTTTTCATCAGTTTAGTAACTCCACCAAAAGAAGAGAAAAAAGAAATGAGATTAGACTGGTTGGTCTTGATGATGAAACCATGTTTGCTCTTTTGATCACTATTCCCTTTTCTAGTTTTCATTAATTATATTTTAATTATATGTTCTAAAATTTTATCAGGAATCAAAGCAAAGCTCATTAGCATTCCATTCTCTTTCCCCTCCTGAAAATCGGACAACATCTGAGTTTTTTCAGTACTTCATGCCATTGCTCCCCTTCTCTCTTGAGGGCATTACCATCCTTCTAGCCACCCCCATTCACAAACTTGATTCATCCTTATCTCTTCACTCTTCCTCCCATTCTGTCCTGCCCTCCTCCCCCACAGTCAAACAATTGCCAAATCACATTGTTGCTAACCTCACCAATTTCTTATCTGAGCTCTTCCCTCCATTCACATAGTCCCAATCCTCAATTGTGTCTTTGCATTGGTAACTAAGGTGGGACTTTCTTACTGTTTTAGAAGGATAAATTAAGTGTCTTTGATTGAGCCTTACTTGGCGCAAAGCCCCAGGCCCAAACCCCTATCTACTAGGTGCTAAGCCTATGTGAGCATGAAGCCCTCAGGGTCCTAAGGGGAGTTGCTAAGACCAGAGCTAACAGTAGGAGCCTAAGTTCTTGTCACTGAGACAACGTTTGATGATGGCTAAAGAGTATATAAAAAGAGAGAACAGAGCTATTTGCTGGGGCTCTGAGCCACAGGATGAGTGGTACATGACTCTGGGCCAGTCGCTGTTATGAGCTCTCAGGCTCCTGAACTCAGATGCTGGTTTCTTGGTAACTATGAATTGTATTTGAGCTATTTATAATGCACGTTTGTAATTTGTTTGTGTTTGCCCTGAAGTTCAGGATGCTGACTTTTTCCCTTGAACTAAGTGAATGATATTTGTATGTTGGATTGAAATAAGATTGTTAACCCCTTAACGTTGCTTTCCCTAGTAAAGCAGATCAAAAGAACCTGTGCTGGCAGGGTTCTTGTTGTTGGGCTTGTGTTGGTCTTTCACTCCCACAGCAGCTGTTAGCCAAATTGTTGCAACAGTCTTCAGCAACACTCACTTGGATATTTGCAATGGCATCTTAATTATTCTCCCCTTTTCTAGTCTTCTCCTCAAATTCATCTTCCACAAAACTAACAAAATATTCTTCCTAGCAAGCAGTTCTGACCACATTACTCACTCTATTTTAGAATCCTCAATGTCTCCCTATTATCTCTTAGATTAAAAAAAACCCTTTGCTTAACATTGAAAGCCAATCTGCCTACATATGGTCCTTCCAGACCATTCATGCTCTTCTCTTTAACCCATTCTACATGCTACCTCACCTTGGCATTAAACTCCTGCCTCCATGCCTTTCCATAGGCTATACCTTTTGCCTAGAATGTACTCCCTCCTCACAACAACTTCTTAGAACTTTATCTTCATTCGAGGCATTACCTTGTTTTGCCACCTCTCAAAGGAAGTATTTCCTGATCCCCAAGAAAAAGAACTCTTCTCTTCCTCAACTTATATTATATTCACATTTTATATTCTCTAGTAAAATAGAGACTCTTAGAGGGCAGGTAATGTTTTGGAATTTTGTCCTTGTAGCCCCTTCACACAGGACCCAGCACATAGTAAATGCTCTAAAGTTGTTTTTTGGCTTGATGGATCAAGAAAACCATATTTGTGAAGCAGCCTTGAAGCCAAGGGAACAGAAAATACCTGGCAATTTGGTGTGCTCAATAGTTTCAAAAGCTACAGAGAGTTTTTAGAGGTTAAGAATTGAAACAAATTCTGATGATTCAGTCATCAGGAGATCATTCATGATTTCTAAAAGAAAAGTTTCCAAAAATTATAGTGTACAAAATTGACTTACAAAAAAGAGGTAACGGGGGAGGGGCGGAGCCAAGATGGTGGCTGAAAAGCAGGGACTAGCATGAGCTCCCCACCGAGTCCCTCCAAAAACCTATAAAAAATGGCTCTGAAGCAATTCTAGAAATGCAGAACCCACAAAATGGCAGAGGGAAGCAGGGCTCCAGCCCAGGACAGCCTGGATGGTCTCTGGGTGAGGTCTTTCCTGCACGGAGCTGGGAGCGGAGTGGAGCAGAGCAGAGCAGATCCCAGCGTGGGCAGCATGGACCAACCAAACCAGGAGCCAGGCAGAGCAGGCCCTAGCACCCTGAATCAGTGAGCTACAGCAGTTACTAGACTTCTCAACCCACAAACACCAAAGACAACCGAGAAGGTTAGTGGGAAAAGCTGCGGGAGTGGAAGGAGTTCGCAATTCCGCTACCACCCTGGGGGTAGCACAGGTGCGGCAGCTACAGAATGACAGCTGCAGTTGCTTCAGGCCCCAGGCCCACCTGGTGGGAGGAATTAAGTGGCAGATCAGAGCAGGAGTGCACAGCCTGCTGAAGATCTAAGCCCATTCCAGGTTGGGGGTTCTTGGGCAAGGAGGAGTGCTGGTGTGGCAGAGCTGGCGCATCCCCCCAAGCGTGGAACATAGAACTTTTTAGTCTACAAGCAGTCATACCCCCTCTGAAAAACTCAAGGGTCAAGTTAGTTGGTTGGGAACATGGCCAGGCAGTGAAAACACACCCAGATTCAGTCTCAGACCTTTGAATCTTACTTTGGTGACAAAGAAGACCAAAATATACAGCCAGAAGAAATCAACAAAGTCAAAGAGCCTACAACAAAAGCCTCCAAGAAAAACATGAACTGGTCTCAGGCCATGGAAGACCTCAAAAAGGATTTGGAAAAGCAAGTTAGAGAAGTAGAGGAAAAATTGGGAAGAGAAATGAGAAGGATGTGAGAAAACCATGAAAAACAAGTCAATGACTTGCTAAAGGAGAACCAAAAAAATGCTGAAAAATACGCTGAAGAAAACAACACCTTAAAAAATAGACTAACTCAAGTGGCAAAAGAGCTCCAAAAAGCCAATGAGGTGAAGAATGCCTTGAAAGGCAGAATTAGCCAAATGGAAAAGGAGGTCCAAAAGACCCTTTGAAGAAAATACTACCTTAAAAATTAGATTGGCTTTTCCTTTTCCAGTTGGTGTGGGAGCAACGGGGAGCGTGACTCTGGGCCAGCCCTTGCTCTCAGGCTGAGCCCAGGTGTTGATTGGACTGGGAAGAATAAAGGGCTGGGTATAGCTTGAGCCATATCACTGCTACTGGCATAAAGGAGTCTTGCATGGACCATATATCCACTATTGGCCAAGAGACTCTCCATCTTGCAGAAACCTTGAGAACAAACCCATCACAGATGGAGAAGACTGTCCCTGAGATACTTATTGATGCAAAAGAGATTGTGGCTAGGATTACTGCCAAAGCTTCAAGTGAGCCTATCAACCAAGAGAGAATGAGCATACCACAAGTACCACAGGAGATACCACCTTCATCTAAAGAGATCATACCTGACAAAGCTCAACCATCAAAAGAAAGTGATTCATTAATGAATGCCAGTAGTGGTTACTCAAGCAAGGACGATGCCATAAGCATCAGTAGTGTGAGTACAAGGTCTGTGTCTGATGAAGAGAAAATCTTGTCCGAAATCCAAGAGGAGAAACAAACACTAGAAGAATTAAAAATGACTGTGGACAAATACTTCCCACTCTCACCAAATGAGGAAGCTTCAGAGGAAGATGGAGGTTATTTTGGAGACATGTCTTCAAAAGGCACAGCCTACTTCACATCACTAGATTCTCTGCCAAGCCACCTCCAGCGCCAGGCATATAAGCATGCATTGGAAAATATCAGAGGTGCCAAGAACAACATCAGAAAACTCTTGTACCTTCTCTATGAAGCAATTGAATGGGCTTATCAAAGAAAGCAAGATTCTGAGGATGGGCAGAATTGCAATAAGGCCCTATTTGAGCTGTGGATCAAGTGGAGTAGGAGCCTGTTCGAAAATGTCGATGGCGATACAAAGCTCTTGGAAATCCCGGCTCTGGCCATGTCCCATGGCATGGCTCTGAAATTACAGTTGGCCTTCATGGACCTCATGCCTCAAGTCCTGGGTCTCTCAAGCAGTGTACAAATACAAGACAAGCTCCAACTGGCTTTTCATACCATGCGGGACATTTATACCACCCTTTCACTAAATAATAGGTTTGAAGATCTAGACAACTATCTGAGCCAATTCCAGCTCACTCAAGCCCAGGGAATTATAGAAGAATTGTTTTGTTTCTTAGAAGGTAGTATTCCTTCTGGTTGAAGTGTAGGACCACTTTCCCCCTCTCAATATCCCATCACAGGCAACAGCATTCCTTAAAGAAAAAAAATCTTGAAATAAGATATGGAATCAGGTTGATACTTTCAGATTCATGGCGAACGGTCTTATGCCAGTTCATACTTAATAACTGCACTCTGTATATTTTTCACATTATGCAAATAAAGTCACATTGAAAATTAAAAAAAAATTAGATTGGAGCAAGTGGAAGCTAGTGACTTGATGAGAAATCAAGATATTATAAAACAGAACCAAAGGAATGTAAAAATGAAGACAATGTGAAATATCTCATTGGAAAAACCACTGACCTGGAAAATAGATCCAGGAGAGATAATTTAAAAATTATTGGACTACCTGAAAGCCATGATCAAAAAAAGAGCCTAGATACCATCTTTCAAGAAATTATCAAGGAGAACTGCCCTGATATTCTAGAGCCACAGGGCAAAATAGAAATTGAAAGAATCCATCGATTGCCTCCTCAAATAGATCCCAAAAAGAAATCTCCTAGGAATATTGTCGCCAAATTCCAGAGCTCCCAGATCAAGGAGAAAATACTGCAAGCTGCCAGAAAGAAAAAAATTTGAGTATTACGGAAACACAATCAGAATAATCCAAGATCTAGCAGCTTCTACATTAAGGGATCCAAGGGCTTGGAATAAATCACCTACTCAGCAAAACTGAGTATCATGCTCCGAGGCAAAATATGGATTTTCAATAAAATAGAGGACTTTCAAGCTTTCGTAGTGAAAAGACCAGAGCTGGATATAAAATTTGACTTTCAAACACAAGAATCAAGAGAAGCATGAAAAGGTAATCAAGAAAAAGAACAAGAAAAAGAAATTGCAAGGGACTTACTAAAGTTGAACTGTTTTGTTTACATTCCTACATGGAAAGATGATGTGTATGATTGATGAGACCTCAGCATTAGGGTAGCTGAAGAGAATATGCATATATATCTATATATATATATATATCTATGTGTGTATATATATATGTTTATGTATGTATATGTATATGTGAGGGTGTATGTATGTATATATGTATGTGTATATAGAGAGAGAGAAAGAGAGAGAGCGGGCACAGGGTGAGTTGAAGATGAAGGGAAGATATCTAAAAGTAATAAAATCAAATTAAGGGATGAGAGAGGAATATATTGAGAGAGGGAGATAGGGAAAGATAGAATGGAATAAATTATCTCGCATAAAAGTGGCAAGGAAAAGCAGTTCTGTAGGAAGGGAAGAGAAGTCAGGTGAGGGGGAATGAGTGAATCTTGCTCTCATCAGATTTGACCTGAGGAGGGAATACCATACATGCTCAATTGGGTGACTTACCCCACAGGAAAAAAGGAGGAAGAAGAAGATAAAAAGGGGGGGGGATGATAGAAGGGAGGGCAGATGGGGTTGGAGGTAATCAAAAACAAACACTTTCGAAAGGGGACAGGGTCAAGGGAGAAAATTCAATAAAGGGGGATAGGTTAGGAAGGAGCAAAATATAGTGAGTCTTTCACAATATGAGTATTGTGGAAGGGTTATACATAACGATATGCAATGTTGAATTGCTTGACTTCTTAGGGAGGGTAGGTGGGAAGGGAAGAGGGGAGAGAATTTGGAACTCAAAGTTTTTAAAAACAGATGTTCAAAAACAAAAAAAAACAAAAAAAAGTTTTTGCATGCAACTAGAAAATAAGATACACAGGCAATGGGGCATAGAAATTTATCTTGCCCTACAAGAAAGAAAGGGAAAAGGGGATGGGAGGGGAGTGGGGTGACAGAAGGGAGGGCTGACTGGGGAACAGGGCAACCAGAATATATACTATCTTGGAGTAGGGAGAGAAGGTAGAAAAGGGGAGAAAATTTGTAATTCAAACTCTTGTGAAAATCAATGCTGAAAACTGAATAAATTAAATAAAAAAATTTTTTTAAAAAAAGAGGAAATATGACATAGTGTATAGCAACTCATCTTGAGAGTTAAGAAGATCTAGGTTCAAGTCCTACCCTTGACAGTTATGGGCAGGACTAAACCATTCAATGCCTTGGACAACTTTCTAAGACTATAATTCATTTAATTCTGCAGTGCCCTAGGGAATTGTCTAAAACCATAAATCAAAGAGATTGTGAACTCCCAGGTCATGTGACCAACAAGATGGCAGCCAGACACTTTTTCTAATCCTTAGGAATTTTCAAACTTCTTCAAAATCGGAATTGTATGCAAGAGATAAAATAATTTCAGCTGTCTTCACAGTCTAAGACACAAAAAACCCTAATGAGGTAAAAATCCAATGAACTAATAGCATAGAAAGCTAATCTCTACCCAAGCCAAAATGCTTTCTCAGCACTATCTTCTTCGGGACCCACCAAGCTCTGGAAAAGCTGCATAAGCTGACCATGGGGGCTTGCAACAAAACTTGTTTCTACTCTTCCTCCTGCCAATGATTCAGAAAACCAAAATAGAGACGCTTATCTTGGCAGGGAAAGCAGCAAGGCAGTACTCTGTGCTATAACAGAGCTCAGCCAAAGAACTGAGCCAAAGAAGGAACTCTGTTAGGACATGTATATGGGTGAGTGTGTGTGTATCTGTGTATAGTACTTTGACCCTCCACTAAGACTTAGGGAAAGAGGCTGGCATCTACCTGAGGCTTGTCTTGTAGCCCCACAGGTCACTTGGGACAGAGACTGAGGCCAGTGAAATGTGAATTGCTCCACATGGAAGGAGGCTGAAACTGCTTTGAGGTCTAAGCTCCCAGGAAAAAATGGTCAAGCAGTCAGAAAGCAAACACTAGGGAAATACAAGAGAAAAAAAAAGACTGAAATTACCAAAGATTTCATGAGGAAGAAAACTTAAAGACTTTGAGCATAAGCATATAAAACAATAGGGAAGATATTATCAACAGGGGGGAAGATGGCCTCCAGATCATCTAAACAAGTCCAGATTTCTATGAATATATATATATGTATATATAGCAAGAAAACGGAAAATATAACACCTGAAGAGACAGTGAACCCTGTGGATTCCCAAAAGAGCATGGAGACAAGCAGTATGTTCCTGAATGGTTTAAAAGAGAAATAAGAATTGTGAAAGCAGAATTTATGGCCTAAACATCCTGAACAAGTAACAGAAACTTGAATCTACAGTGGCAAGTATCACCTAGAAAGCAAGAGAGAGAATAATTGATTGGCAATACAATTACATAGAAGTGTGAAGGGCAATCTGAAAAAGAAACAAAAGTAAGAGAAAATATGGTCTTTATAAAAGCAAAACATATATTTAATTTAAAGACAGAATATGTAGAACAATTATAGGTGTCCAAGATGTAAGCAACGGGGGGGGAGGAGTTTTGTTTCCACAGAATTGAAGGTGTACCTTTCCCCCTCCCCCACCCCAGCTTAAGCAGAAACCAGGCCTCAGGTTGGTCGGGTGACAGGTCAGAGGCTTGTACACATGCTTAAACGAGCCATTTGAGGAGGGCATGATGTAGGCAGTCAGGGGTTGTATCTGGCCAATGAAGAGCCTGAAGGGAGATTTGAGGTGAGGGTCTATTAAAGGACTGGCATCCATCTGAATCCTTTGTACTTTCTCCTGTACTCTGTTCAGGGGAGGTACCCATTTATTCAGGGGGAATAAATGTAAAGTATAATTAAAACATTCCAGGCTTCCCAACGAGTCTTGTTTATTCCTAGACAATGTAAGTATGTTTCTAACAATGAAAATACACGAAGTAAAAAAACCTAAACACCATAATACAAGAAATAATACAAAGATACCCCCCCGAAATTCAGAACAGTAAACAGAATGCCAATTGAAAAAATCCACAGAATACCTTGGGGTGGGGGTGGGGAACTATGCTTGAAAAATCCAAGACACACTGGTTAAATTAAGATTTTCAATGACAAACAAGGAATTCTGTAAGCAATGGTGAGAGACCTTCAAATATAAAGCAAAAGAAATCTGAATGACAGAAGACTATTTGGCACCCACCAGGAACTACTGGGGAGAATGGAATAATCTATTCCAAATAGTAAAGGAGCTCAAGATGCAACACAAGGGGTCAGACCCTGCAAACCTTATTCTAACCATTAAAAATAATTTAAAAAAAAACAAATTCTAAGGGGAAAAAGTGATATGTTCCAAGTATTCCTATGAAGAAAACCATATGTGAACAAATTCTAAATAGCAGAGAAAGTGGTAGTTGGCATTGGTAGAGGGAATTTTTTCTTGTAGCTCAGTAGAATTATCACTGATACTAGAGACAGAAAACCTGGGTTCTAATCTCATTTCTGATCATTACTACCTACTGTGATCTTGAGTAAGCCACAACATCCTAAGTTTGTTCACCTAAAATATGGGAGGGTTGCATTAGCTTAACTCTAAGGTCTTTTTACATCTCTCAATCTATGCTCCATCATCAGAATAAGATCTCTGCACTAGTTAAATCCCAGGTTCAATCTAAGCTATTCCTATTTAGTAGAATGTTAATCAAAATTTGAAGGGGTTCCTTTACAGAACTAGACAAAATCATTTACATGGAAAAAAAGTAGACAAGAGTATTAAAGAGGAACACTGAAAAAAAAAAGTTGATGAAGTGGCTCTTGTGCTCCCAGACTTTAAAACATGACAAAATGGTTGACATCAAAACCATAAGGTATTGGCCAAAAAACAGAGATATAAATTGATGGAATATAATGGATACATCAGACATTGAGCCAAATGCAAACAAAAGAATAGTGTTTGACATAATTTTAGAAAATAAAAACTAGGGAAAGGACTCATTATTTAACAAATGTATTTGGGAAAATTGGCTGGCAACTTGGCAGGAAAATGATTTGGATGCATATCTTACACATATACTCCAGTGAATCCCAGCTGGATGCAGAACAACATAAAAAAGGAACTGTAAAAAAAGAGAAGGAAATTTTATACATAATTTGTTAATGTAGTAAAGTAAATCTATCTTGTCCTAGTAATTATTTCCATTTATTCAATAAAAAAATCTCCCCTCCCATAATTAAGCTTAACAAATTACGTATAAAATATTAAAAGAACAGATTGGTAAAATAATTACAGCAAATATAAGATGTAATACATATAAAAAGATATAAAACATATAAAGACCAATTTTCAAAGTCACATCAATAATGTTTGCCACAATAGATTATGAAAGAAAGGTACATTCATTTTTGGTGCAATTGCAAACTTGCGGAATTTTTTTGGAGAGCAATCTGGCAGTATCCAATCAAAGTTACCAGAAATAACCATATCTTTTGACCCAATAATTCCATCATTGGGACTATCCCCAGACAGTCATAAAAAAACCACTTTTTGTGTTTTTTTAAACTCTTTTTTAGAGTTGTCTGTTCAAAGTTTTTCATAGCAGCATAATTTGCAGCAGCAACAAATCTGGAAGTAACTTAAAGACACAACAATTACAGAATGGTTGAAGTAATTGTGGTACATTAATATACTAGAATATTATAACAGAATTAAAATAGATAAGGAAAAGGAAAAGGAAGCAATCTGGAAAGGCCTTAATGAAATATTATGCAAAGCACACACACAAAAAAGCAGACCAGAAAAAGATGATAGAAGGAAAAGTGAATTATATCAAATGAAATAAGAATCCTGATAAAGCCTTAGAGGGAAGGACTTAAAAAAAAACATTCTGACACTTTATGCATTGAAATTAATCCATTTAAATGTAAAGAGTTATTATACATGTTTAGTTGTTTGTGGTGGTGTTAAATATCCATTTTCTAATAAAAGTTTTAAATTGTATTTTTAAAGGGACGTTTCAAGTCACGGGCTATAAACCCATCTGCAAATCACCCTTCAATCTTGTGCCATCTGGCTTCCATTCCTATCACCCTACTGAAACTCCCCCCTTTTTTCTCCCCCCCACTTAAATATCTTTCTCTCCTTTATCTTTCTCTGTCTCTCAAATTTATCAGTGCTCTCCTATTTGCTAAATCTGATCACATTCTCTCAGCTTCCTTGATCTCTACATTATCTAACATTATTTACCAATCTCTGTTTTTAACACTCTTCTTTCCTTTGGCTTTGAAGACATTAAGATCTACTGGTTCATCTCCTACCTCCCTGACCATTCCTTTACCTTCTATTTTCTAACTACAACCATGGATTTCTCTCCTTTTTCCTAACAGCTATTTTTCCCCACCTTTTTCCAGTTCAAGTTCAAGATTCTAGGTACTTTAAAGTTGTTCCCCAGCTTCTGTCCTTTATCTTTTTCTAGTTTTATTCTATATTGGCATATTAAGCTATCCAAAACGGGAATGGGGTCCCTTAGGAACTAGCAGGTTCACCTTCACAAAGTCCTTCAAGCAAAAAGATAGAAGGGATGTTACATTCTTGTTCAGGTACATGTTAGACCAGATGGTCTCTGAGGACTCTTCCAACTCCAAAATCCTAGAATTCTGCTTCCTGGACATGGTCTGCAATCTCTGACCTCTGTTCCTTTTTCTTAGGTTGTTGTTCTCTGTTCTTGAAATGCCCTCTCTTGAATTTTTCATTTATTAAATTTTTACCTACCCTTTAAAGTGTCACTCAAATTCTGTCATCTTCAAATGTCTTCCCTGATCCTCACAGTAGAGTGCTTAATAAATTTGGAAGGCAGGCAGACAGGTAAGCAACAAGGAAGGAAGAAGGGAAGGAAGGAATGAAGGAAGGAAGGAAGGAAGGAAGGAAGGAAGGAAGGAAGGAAGGAAGGAAGAAAGGAAGGAAGGAGATGAGAGAGGGAGAAAGGAAGGGAGGGAAAGGAGACAAGAAGGAATTCATTTACACAGAATTATGCACACAGACATGCCATTCCTCCCTTTATTCCTTTAGTCATGCAAATGACCTAAAGTAGTCCTCTGCATCCTCACTTGCATCAGTATCCATTTCTCAAGTTCAAGATCAAGCGTAATGTCTCCCAGGAATACTTCTCCAACTTTTTGTCCACGCTGTTTTCTCTCTTTTCCAGTGACCTCCAGCTTCACTTGTCAGTAATAGACAGTATGACACTTATTTTTTTTATAATTGTTTCACTTATGATAGTTTTATTTCACCAACTAAACTCCTCAAGGGCAGGGACCAGGTCTCATGCTGGGTATTCCCTATAGCCATACTGGCACTTACTTCATGCTTGCTGACTGATTAATAGTCATTAAAGTAGGATTCTTCCTTTATGAGAAAATTTATTTAGATACTTGGCAGTATGAGAATATGTTTGTGTATATAAAGCATTGATCAAAATTGATACCAGACACTCATAAATATTTTTAGCCAATTTCCAAGGCCACCCTTTCAAGCATTGTACAGCTCAGCAAAACTAACCTTACTGTTTCTCACTTGTGATATTCCGTTGCCATGCCTTTTCTCAGGCTGCCCCATTGTCTGGAAGGTCCTCCCTCTTCATCTTTGCCTCAAATAATCCCTATGCTCCTTCAGGTCAAATGCCAACTTCTATATGAGGTCTTTCTTTTTTTCATATAATTTTGGGGATTTTTTACATTTCAAACATTAATTTTTATGAGATTTGAGTTTCAAATTCCCTCCCACCCCAAGACGGCAAGCAATCTGATATAGGTTATGTGCGTGCAATCACATAAACATATTTCCACATTAGTTATGTTGTGAATGAAGAAACAGAACAAAAGGGAAAAACCACAAAAGACAAAAAAACAAAAAAAGTGAAAATAGTATGCTTCTATCTGCAGTCAGACTCCATAGTTCTTTCTCAGTTTGAGGAAAGCATTTTCTATCATGAGTCTTTTGGAATTGTCTTGGATCATTGTGTTGCTGAGAAGAGCTAGGTAAATCATAGTTGATCATCGCATAATGTTGCTGTCACTGTGTTAGTTGTTGTTTGTCCTTTGTTCTCAAAGAGGACCATGACATCAGGGAGGTGATGCCATGACATGCAAGTGAATTGCACTTAAGTGAGGGAGGGCTGTACAAAGTCACCAGCTTCATTTTCTCCTCTGGATCCATCTGGGTCCAGTGGCAATGTTCTCGTGGTTCTACTCTCTTCACTCAGCATCAATTCATGTAAGTCTTTCCAGGTTTTTCTGAAATCTGCCTGTTCATCATCTCTTATAGCCCAATAGTATTCCATTACATTCATATGCCACAACTTGTTCAGTCATTCTCTAACTGAGGGGCATTCCCTCAATTTCCAATTCTTTGCCACCACAGAAAGAGCTGCTACAAATATTTTTGGCCATGTGAGTCCTATTCCCCTTTTTATGATCTCTTTGGGATACAGATCTTGAGGTGGTATTGCTGGATCAAAGGGTATGCACAGTTTGATTGCCCTTTGAGCATAGTTATGAGGTCTTTCTTGGTGCCACCTCAACCGACACTCTTGCCCCACCTGCTAGTGACTCCCTGCAAAATTTATAAAGTAATTTATTTTGTTTGTATTTTGGATGAATTTATATGTGCACATGTGTCCTTGAGGGTAAAGATTCTTTTTTGTTGTTGTTGTATCCCCAATGCTTGGCTTATAGTAGATGCTTAATAAATACTTCTTTATTGATTGATTGACTGTTTTTGACCAAAGGCTGGCCTCCTGAGATATCCAACTATCAGTGGCAGCCGCTCTTTCATTAATACATACTCTCCTTACCTTTTGTATACTCTGGTAATTTCCCAGTAATAGCTAGTACTCACATAATCCCTGGGTCTTATTATCTGTGGCTTTGTTATGTCTTTGCTGGCCACAGATCATTCTGAAGGCCACCACTTCTCTCACTGCTGAAGTATTTTGTGAAAACTTATTGGTGCAAAATATAAAAGAAAAAATCAAATTCTTTGTTGCCAAAGCACAGTTGTGATCCATGTGGACCAAACTGGGAGTGAGTCAATTTCATTTGAGAACCTCTGGATTTTAAATCCATAGATGGCTCAAGATTTGAGCAAACTTTGTTTAAATCTACAAGAGATGTACCAAGAGAGATATTCCAAATACTCTTGGTTCTAAGAATTTTGATAAATACTAATAAGGATGATGATAAAGAAATGAAAGTTATTTTAAAATGGTATAGGCATACTTGGAGAGGAGAACCCTTCTTGCATTTCTACATGAGGAATTTTTCTAAGATAATAAAATTACAAGAAGCGAATTTATAGTATAGTAGTATGAAGCAAATCAAACATTTGCCTGTCAGTTAGCTAACGTACATTTCTTTCATTTTTTTACATTGTGAATAATAAGCACCTAATATTTGTTTGTTAATGAGTCTTTTTTCAAGAATCTATGTCAAGAGTTACAAATGTTATCATCTTTGAGCTACCTAATGCCTGTGTCATGGTTAAATATATTCTATGTCGATATGAAGCATGGGTTCTTTATTTTTTGAAAACAGGACTGTATTCCTTACTTTTTTTCCCCAAATCAATATGAAAGAGTCCACATTTGAAAATTTAATGCTGACACTAACTTCATCAACAAGCGAAAATCCATCTGCTACCAACTCAACATGTGACTGGGAAAAGTACTTTTATCGTTGTGAGACTGAATTTTCATACTGGTAAAATGAAGGCATTCCATTATAGCACCTGTAAAGTCACTCCTAGCTCTAAAATTCTATAACTATGTGACATGACTTTGAATCCACTATATTTACAGAAAAAATGTCTTAGTGCCTTAAAGTCAAATTAATTAAACACTACTAAGACAACTTTTGAATTAAAAGGGACCTTAGAGTTTAGTCCAACTTCTTCATTCTACAGATGAAGAAACCGAGTCCCACAAAAGTAAAGTGGTTTTCCCCAACTTTGCGGAGTGAGTTTGTGCCAGAGCCTAGTATTCTGAGTCCCAGTCCAGCGTCCCTTCTTGTATTAAAGGCTATTAAGGCTAGCTAGAGTCTGGGTAGGGGAAGGAAGAAGATACCTTAGCAACAGGGCTATTGAGAGCATTGTCTCCCAGGCTTTCCTTCAGATCTTTGGAATCACATAGATACCCTTTCCTCTGGGGTCACATTGGCATAGTGAGTGCTCTTAAAGGCGTCAGTATAGATGATAGAAGTCTTTTCCTTCTCAATGCTATGCAATGAGTTCATTACTTGGAAGGCATTCTTCCCTAGCACATTATACGGTAGAGATTTAATAACATTTTCATGTTGTTTTTTAATGAAATAAATATTCATATCCCTCTTATTCTCATTCTCTCTCTGTGTGTCTCTCTCTATCTCTCTCTCTGTCTCTCTCTGTCTTTATCTCCATCTCTGTCTTTATCTCCATCTCTCTCTCTCTGTCTCTGTCTCTCTCTGTCTCTCTGTCTCCCTCTTTCTCTCTCTGTCTCTCTCTCTCTCTCTCTCTCTCCTCAAGTAGCCATTGGTATCCACTTGTGATTATGTCAGCAGTCTAAATGACAGGCTAGCCATGAAGTAGACCTGAATTCTAATAATGACCACCGGTGATTCATCTGTGGCAAAACACTTAACCCCACCATGTCTCTCTTGTCTCAATGTAAAATGGAAATGACATTCAGATACAACGTAAAATGAAAATGATACTTAGTTCTCTAGAGGAATTTAGCTCTGACAGTAACATATTGTTCAGTTTTTTTAAATGTTTAAAAGAAATAGCAAAATATATTAAGGAGAAAGAAGAATTCCCCCCTAGAGTTCATCACCAAACTTCCATCTATAGGCTTCCTGGAATTTTCTACTTTTTAGAAAGTAGTTTTTGTTTTGTTTTGTTTTGCTTTGCTTTGTTTATAGGCATTCAAAAAGTTACCCAAAAGCACTGACCTAGAAAGAGAAATTTGAATGTATTATCTTTACTGTCTAATAGAATCAGGAGTAATAAAAGTTGTTCAAAGAGGAAATTTAACCGACAAACGTTTTGTAACAGTTTGAATACATACACACACACAAATGATTTCATAAGAACAGATCTAAAAAAAATCTTGTGAATATTTTATTTGTTTTAGATAGCCCTAAACCAAATGTAACATGATACATTATGTCTAATAATGCAGGCAATGATAAATCTAAGGTATTACCTGAGTAAAAGTTTCAAAAATTTAGCTTATTGCCCATAACAGTACACTGACTGATTTTAAAAATTCATGGAATTATGGAGAATTAGAAGGGATTTTAGAGGTCACTTACTCTAATCTCTCACTTTGTATAGAAGTTCCTCTGAGGGCATCCCTCATAAATTGTCACCCAGCTTCTTCCTAAATATAAATGGCATAGAATTCACCCATTTAGAGCTCAGTTATCTGACCATCTTGCTTGCCAGTCCAGCATCAGCTGAAATGTTCATAGTTGAACCACTGAACCATGTAAACATCTATGAATAGCTAGAATTGATATGAGAAACAAAGACCACAACCATAACCCCTTCTTACCTAGTACATCTATGAATCTGAAAATGCATATCCTCACCCTGCCCCCACTCTTACATTTAACTTGTTTGACCATGCACTCCGCTGTCACCAAAGGACTCAATTATCTCAGGAGGAGCATCATAGCCTCCTGCTACTTCCCAGACTCATCTCTTTTTTACTGTCTTCTCTAATTTTGATTACTAGATATTCAACAAACAACCCAACCTAGCAGAGGGCACACTACCTCTGCAAGTAACTTCTTTTTCAGAGAGAATCCAAGTAACTATTTAGTTCACAGTCTGGGGAATGGAGAGTACAAGATGAATAGACCGATTTTGGTACATTGGATTCGTTATGACTTTGCTGGCAAGGGAATTGTGACCTTGTCGGTAACTCCCATAAGTGAAACAGTCCCAGAACATGACTAACCCAGTTCTCCAAAACATCTCAGTGAAAGGTCACTGGCAGAAGAGACAAAGAAATTAACATTAAGGTGAGTGAGGCCGTGATACATAGTAGAAAGAGCACTGGACTTCAATTCGGAAGACTTGGGTTTGTGTCACATCGAGTCTCTGTGACACTTAACTAGTCATGTGTCCTTGGTCCTCTGGGATACAGTTCCTAATCTGTAAAAGGGTTACAACAATATGTGCATTATCTCTCTGGACAGCTGTGGGGAAACGACTTTGTAAACTTTGAAGCATTATGTAAATGGGAATTAATATTTATTATTATCCCTCTTGTGAGCAACTCAGGGCCCTCAGAGACCTGGAGACCTGATGCTGGGAGGAAAGCAGGGCTGCTAGATCCAGGGAGGCAAGATGGAATAGATACCATGACATAAAGGACGATAATTATTGTGATCATTTGTAAGGAATATAATCTAGCCTTGAAGCATTTCAAAGGTATACTTGGTTTTGAGTCTAACATACTAAAATGGAGCATGCCGGATTTTTTTGAAGTTGTATTATAGAAAACAAATAGTTTCTAATGAATGGGGGAGACTAATGTAGCTATAATTCCCTTTAGCAAGATCAGAGATGTTTTTTAATTAGAATTCAAGTTAAAAAAAAGTCTTCATTTATCTAACATACACACACACACACATATACATACAGAATCCAATACTGGGGAGAACTCTGAGACCCCAAAGCCAAGGATAACCACTTTAAATTTTGAAGAGCTTGTAACGGTTTAGTCCAACCCCTTCTTTTACAGCTGAGGAAATAAAGGCCTAGAGAACTAAAGTGACTTGTCCACAGTCACATAGTAAGTAGCTAAGCCAACATTTGAACCCAAGTCTTAAAATTCCAAATCCAGTCCTTTTTCCAATATAGTGTATTGCCTTGGAAGCAGGAAGAAACAGATAGCAAGATCAAATAATATGAGGACAAGTTGGGCAGATCTGTCTAAATGCAGATGAAAAGAAACCAGAAGAATTAAGTTGGCATTCAACAATCAGAAAGTCAGGAGTCAGTCTGTTGGTAGTGCACAAACCTAAATTAAACAATGATGAGGAAGATAAGTAGCCATATGGCAGTGTGTATAGCTATCTATGGTCATGGGCTGCCTCCAAGTTCCCACTTGGAGTTTCCAGCTTCCATTATTCCCCTCACTATCAGGTCAGTTACAGTCCTGGTGAGTTTGGTTTTATGTGCCCATAAGGACCCACTACAAAAGTATTAAATTCCACTTTAACTAAAAGCTCACGCAGCTGTAGTGGCCTTCTTTATGGCTTGCTCTAATTAAGCAACTTTGTCAGCATCCCCAGAGAGCTGCCATACTTATCATTCAATGACAAGAGTGACAAAGTCCTAGAACGCACCCAGGTGCCTCCATGAGGAGGCTGGACCAGACAGAACACTTATTGAGCAGGGTGCCCAAGCATCTACTTTAGGGTGACCCAAAGTGAGAAGGCTCTGAGGCAGATCAGGCAAGAGAAATTCTTTTTCAAAGATATCCCAATGCATAGCATTATGTTGCTATTAGAAAACAAGGATAGCTGACAGGCAACCTTGTCACAGAATGGAGACCTATTGTTAGCAAAGGTAAAGCACAGCCGGTAAGGCAATGAGAAAAGCTTGGCAAATAGCACCTGGAACGTGATGAACAGCCAAGTCCTTATCACTGGCATTTGATGCAAAGTGTATCAATAGTCATCAGGAATGAAATTATCAAATTCAAATAAGGTGTATTTGTGGAAACTAGCTCCTTTGCTGTTAGACATACCAGTCTCCTACTAGGCTGTTCAGCCATGCCCAAATGGAAATGAACATGGAAGGCATTCAAAATCATTGGTTTGGAATTCAGATAAGTAAATAAGCTACTTCTTGACCCAGCTAGAACTAGCTGATTGGTTGCTGGAAAGAGAGCTTGCCGTCCAAAGACTTCAGTAGGAATCTTGACTCTGTCCCTTACTGGCTGTCTGCCTCAGGACAAGGAAACCTCTCTGAATCCCAGTTTCCTCATCTTTACCATAAAGATAATTGTAATACATCTAGGGGGAAATAATCAAGATTCTGAATGGCCCAGAGCCCATCACATATGGCTATTGATTGAAGGAAGTAGGGATATTTAGACTGGAGAAGAAAAGATTTAGGAGGACAAGATGGCTATCTCCAAACATTGAAGAGTTACCATGTGAAAGAGACATTAGATAAGTACTGCTTGGCCCCATAGGATAGAACTAGCAACAGGAACCAATAGAAATGCACAGAGTCAGATTGTAACTCAGTGTAAAGAGGTTAAGCATTAGAGCTATCCCAAAAAGCAATGGGCTACCTTGGAAGACAGAGAGTTCCATCTCATTACAATTCAAATGTAGTCGACATGCCCACTTTGTCAGGAATGTTGTAGATGGAATGCCTGTTCAGATGCACTTGGACTGGATGGTCTCTAAGGTACCTCTAACTGAAATTCTGATACTGTGATTCTGAGATTATGCTAATAATAAGAGTATGATATTTACATAGCACTTTAAGTTTTGCAAAGGGCTTTAACGTTGTGGGCTAGGTGCTGTTGTTATTCTCATTACATATTATTCTCACACACAAGAAATGGAGATTGAGAGAGGTTAAATGATTTAATTATTGTGAAAAGCAAATAAGTCCAGGGTTCTGGCCAATGCACCACCTAGCTGCCCCTAGATAGTAATGCAAACACTACTCCCTCTATAGCATTGCTCAGTTAGTCAGTCAACAAGCACTTATTAGGCACTTACTATGTGCATTGTTGAAATCTGGTTATGATCCGCTGGAGATGGGCTGTCAAAGCTGAAATGTCTCATAAGCATTTTCAAGGAGGTCTCACTCTTTATTTCTAGTATCTGTCATTACTGAAGTTAAATTCTCCAGCGTCAGAGGGAATTTCTACAGGGATGAGATTACAATGCATTTAAAGCTTCGAAACAACTAACTTCATATTTATACCCTTATAAGATATTTTTAAAGTACAGGGGTATTCCTGACACTTTTGGATTGTCTTTTTTGTTTCCGTCTCTGAGACTGATGAGCCCATTCTCAGATAGGTATCCTCATTTCCACATGTTGGCCATAAATACATATAATGTCTTAGATCATAAGATCACCATCATCGTCATCATATCTAGTGTTGGTTTTATAAAACATTTTATAAATATTATTCATTTGTCCTCAAAACAACTCTGGGAGGTATTTGGTGCTCTCATTGAAAATAGGTGCTATTATGTATCACCTATAATGGATTTCTTACTGTCTTGGGGAGAGGGGAGAGGATGGAAGGACGGAAGATTAGAATTTAGAAGTCAAAACTTGAAAAAATGTTTTAAAAATTATTTTAACATATATTTGGAGAAAAATTAAATATATTAAAAATAAAATTGGTGCTATTATTAGCCTCATTTTACAGACAAGAAAACTGAGGCAAAAAAAGAACAAAGTAAAAAAGGGCACAGCAGAGAACAAAAGAAAACTCATAAGGAAGCAAAGATGGACAATTCTCAACATAACATGTATTATAGGCTTTCTTGAAATAAAAATCTATTGTTATATATTTTGAATCCTCTCGTATTCTGCTATGCACACAACATGCTTTCTTTTACTTTCTCACTTTGTATTTAAGTTTATGTTCTGTTTTTTTCTTTTCTCTATTCTGTATTTGTATTCTGGCCCTTGAGTCTAAAATAAAATTTAATTTAAAAAAAGAAAGAAAACTGAGGCAGATAGTGATTAAATGATTTGCCCAGGGGTCACATAGCTAGTAAGTATCTGAGGTCAAATTTGAACTCAGATCTTCCTTATTTTTATCTACTGTGCGACGTAGCTGCCTCATAGATTTCGAGTTGGAATGGACCTTAGAAGCCATTCAGTACACCTCCTCATTGATGAAAAATTTGGGGTTGGAATAGATGAAATGACTAGTGCAGGCTCATCACATATTTAGAGCCAGAACAGATCTTAGAGGTCATCCAGCCTTGGATTGGAAGTATAAGTAGGAATTAAAGTGGGAATAAAGTGTAGGCTGGCCCCCTTCTCTCTTCCCCAACATCTCACATGCATCCTGCCCAGGGACCAATCTAGAATGGGGAGGCAGAGAGACGGAGGAAGAGGTGTCCCAGACTCCCTGTACTATCATGAGGATGGGATGGGCAAAGGACAAAGTGTCTGTAATATCAGACTACCCCTGTTACCTCCATGAGGTGAGGATGGGTATTGGAAGAGTCCCAGGATAAAATCAACCACAACAGGGGAACAGCAGGCAGAGTACCCCCAGGATGAAGCCACTGCCATTGCTGCTGCAGGCATAAGAAGGTAAGGAAGGGCCTCCAGGGTGGGGATACTGCTCCCCTTTTGTAGCAACAATTTGACTAGCAGCTACTGCAGCTATGTAAAACCAACAACGACCAGCACACAGAGGGCTGCCGACACAGGTTCTTTTGATCTGCTTTACTAAGGAAAGTAACTTTGAGAGGTCAACAATCTCACTTTAATCCAAAATACAAATATCATTCACTTAGTTCAGGAGGAAAAGCCAGCACCCTGAACTTCAGAGCAAATACAAATAAATTACAAACATCAACAGGCAGACCTTGTCTGAATTCAAATCTCAATGCATAGTTACCAGGGTTTAACAAAGTCCCAACTTTCAGATTTATAAGCCGGGCAGCTCTTAATGGCTACCCAGAGTCTCTTCAAGTCATACACCACTCTTCCAGTGAGTGAGAGCCCCAAGGGAAGATGCCAACCTCTTGAGTTTATATATTTTGCTCAGGGTCAAAGGGTGTCACAACATGTGCCTCACCCACGTGACCTAAAAGCATCACCAACTTGGGACTTAAACCCATGTGTCCTAGGCTTTCCCTTGAGGCAAGGAGGTCATCAAAGACTCTTGATTTCATCAAAGAAACAAAGGCCAGACTCTTCCAGGGCACTTGATTAAATGAGTGCTAAAAGAGAAAACAGTATAAAAAAAAGATGTCCCACTTTAATTACCAATACACCTTTACATTTCCCAACCTGAGACAATGCTCTGATTACTCCCAACCTAGCTACAGTTCTACATGGAGAAGTTAAATGACTCACCCAGGGTCATACAGTTAGTAAGTGGCAGAACCATGAGTGGAACCCAGATCCTCTGGTTAGTAATATAATGCTTTTAATACACACACACACACACACATATACACACACATTTCTTGCTGTATGTAAGTATGTGTATATATCTATGTACATACATATAGATAGATATATACACATATAGTATATATATATATATATATATATATATATGCCTACATATATAGTATACATATAGATATATACATATATGTTCCGAGAGAGAGGTATGTGTATTTGTGTGTGTACGTGTGTATAGACGTATATAATAAGCAGGATTCTAACTACATATTGTCATTTGAACCATGTTATCTTTTAAAATGGGAATGAAAACAATCTACCTTATATCTATCTAATCCTGCTCTATAGCAAATTATATTGTACAGGAGTAAAGATCTATATAATTTTGTGTCTGTCCCATTTCCCTTGTGTGAGAAAAAGCTCCTTATAGGACATATAAACTATGCAAGCCATCACCTTTAACCTCTATTACACCAAGTGCCATAAGGCATCTCAATAGTGTCATATTGCCTCCGGCCTCAGGCTGCATTCCCTGCTGCTGTCCGGACTCTTCATTCTAGTCCTACTGATAGCAAAGCCACCTTATTCAAAGTGAGACATTCTGTTCTGGATTGCACCTCACCATCATCTCTTTCTCCTTGTTACAAGTTGTTCCTTCACTGTTTGCTTCAGGCTAAAACAGGTCATCACGCTGCTCCTGCTCAGCTAGGCAGCTTTAATTAAATGCACTGGAGTTCTTTTATCTATCTTATTCTAACATCATTTCCAAACATCAGGTGGCCAGCCCAACAAAGGTCAATGTCAATGAACAAGTCATTGGATCATAGATCTAGCACTGAAAGGGACCTCGGAAACTATCTCTCTATTTACAAATGAGGAAACTGAGGGCTGAGGAAGTTTTATAATAATAGTAATAATAGCTATCATTTATAGTGCCTAGTACTCTAACAAAAATTAGCTTCTTGAGTCAAAAGACCTGGGTACAAATTTTATATCTGATGTTTACCACCCACACAAGTCAGTGGCCAAGCGCTGTGCTCAGCGCTTTAACAAATATTATCTCACTTGATCCTCATAGTAACCTTGGGAGGAAGATGCTATCATTATCCCATTTTACAGATGAGGAAACTGAGGCAAACAGGGATTAAGTGATTTGCCAGGGTCACATCACTAGCAAGCATCTAAGAACATATTTGAACTTATCTTCTTGATTCCAGGTCCAGTGCTCCAACTACTGAGCCACCTAGCTGCTGACTTCCATCACTGGTAAGCATCAGAGATCAAATTTGACCCCAGTTCTTCAGACTCAAGAGCTAAGTACTTTTCCCACTAAACCATGCAGGTCTTGGTAAGTAAGCAACTAATGCATTCTTTAATCTGGTTTTAGGAGCTTTTTCTATTCAAGGATGCTCTGATTGATGTTTAAAGTTCTTCATGATGTGGCTCTTGCATACCTTCTCAGCAATTTCCTACTACTTTCCTTCACATGCTCTCTGCTCCAGTCAAATTGGCTAGCTAGCCATTCCTTATATATAACATTCCATCACCCACTTTTATGCTTTTATGGTTACATACATCTGGAAGACACTCCTCTTTACCTCCACAATAAGAAATATAGGTGAAATAAACACAAAATATATTAAGAAAATCTTAATTAAAAAACAAAAACTAAACTCTGTGTTGGAAGAGACCCCAGAGGCCATCAATCCATCCCCTACTTGAACAGGAATTCCCTTTATAGCAAATCTGACAAGTGATTATCAAACTTTAGCTCAAAGATCTCCAATGTGTGGAGACTCACTCCTTGGTATGTGCCAGTACGGCTGAAAGTGGCCTGGTGACTAAATAAGACATCAGTAGGAAGTTCTACTTGCAAAACTATATTTTCTAAAGCTATATATTTCTATATTGTATAGACAAGCAATGAGGCACAATCTTTGGATCAAAATGAAGCCTTCTGTATCTTCTTGGGGACAGATGGCATGTGGATTTCTGTGGCAATTTGAAAAGTGGGCTTGCTAGCTCACTGGGGAGATACATTTTTCTCCAGCTCATTGAGCAAACAGGCAGAAACGAAAGTACTGCACTGCTCTCAACACGGTTGTTTTGGCATTTAGGCTCTAAGAAGCAATGGCAGCTTTCTTCTTGATTAGATGTCCTTTTAAAGTTTTGAGGATTCTTACCATGAGTTTGACCTGTATTTCTTTGTTGTGGGAACTGGATGTTCCCCTACCCTATGCTTTTCTAACCATCCTTTGATGATTAGAATCAATATATTCTGGTCTATGATGCATGCAAGGCCAAATACATTGGGACTTTACTCAAAAGCTTTCTATGCAATCTGTGCCAGAACTGTTTTCTAGGTGAAATCATGATATAACAAAGGATTTAGGATACTTCCATAATTAAATGGTTCAGTTCGGAATCTGCTTATGCTGAATTCTGCTCTAGAGCAAGGTAGTCTGGGGAATGGGCAAAAAACTGGAATGGAAGTCAGAAGTCCTAGCTTCAAGTCATAAATTTGCCACTAACTAGCTGTGTGTCTTTACCTTGTTATATCTCAGTTTTTCCTGGTAAAAATAAAAGGCCAGAATAGATAAGAATACTTAACCTAGATTTGTGAACATCAAAAAAATTTTCAATTGCTGTATTTCAAGATAATTTGATTTTATGCATTTACAGACATTATTCTGAGAAGGGGTTCATAGTCTTCACTAGACTGCCAGGGAGGTCCATCACCCCACCACACACACACAAACACACATTAAGAACCCCTGGATTTGATGACTTCTAAGGTTCCTTCCATCAGTGGCATCCTATGACTGCTACAGTGTGATTTTAGTTTAGTTTTGCTGTTGGTGTTCAGTTATTTTCAATTGTGTCCAACTCTTTGTGACCCATTTGGGGTGTTCTTGGGAAAGATACTTGAGTAGTTTACCATTTTCTTCTCCAGCTCATTTTCAGATAAGGAAACTGAGGCAATTAGGGTTAAATGACTTGTCTGGGGTCACACAACTAGTTCAAGGCCAGATTTGAAACCAGGAAGATAAGTCTTCCTAACTCCAGGCCCAGCACTGCCCCACCTAGCTTTCCTGTTCTAAATTACCATGTTACATGCTACTCAAGTTCCATGTTACTCATTTGGGCAGTTAAGTGGGGCAGTGGATAGAGCACCAGACTTGTGTTCAAATCTGGCCTCACTTACCAGCTGTGTGACCCTGGGCAAGTCACTTAACCCTGTTTGCCTCAGTTTTCTCATCTATAAAATGAGCTAGAGAAGAAAATGGAAAATTTCTCCAGTATCTTTGCCAAGAAAATCCCAAATGGGGTCATGAAAAGTTGGACGCGACTAAAACTATCGAACAACAAAAATGTTATAGACGTAGCTGAGGCAGTATGTTGTAATGGACAGAGGACTAGCCTCAGAGTCAAGAAAATCTGCATTTGGTTCTCATCAGTAACCTATTCTAGCTGTGTGTGACCAAGAGTAAGTTAACCTAGCAGAGTCCCAGGTAACTCTGAAAGATGTTAGTGTAATGGGGAGGGGGTTGGATTGGACCTCACCCTATGGAATATTCTTGGGGATGAGGCTTTGGGGGTCCTCCCCTGGAGCATGCATAATGCTCAGTCTATGCTCTGGCCACCTCTGGCAAGACTACATTTTGGTCCCTTGATAAAGGCCATGTTCAAACATGCTTGAGCTTCATGTCTCCCTCTACCCTTGTGATAGTTGGTAGTGGCTAAATCAAAGAAGATTGACCATTGAGTAGGAAGAAACTGCCACGCAATGGGCTTTCAAAGGAGAGAAGATTGACTTCCATTCTCTTCTTCTCTTCTGAATGTATGACTTGATACTTGAACAGCTCTTCTTTGGGTTTCCCACGAAAGGTGAAACCTATAGATGCCAAACCTTGACATCTACAATGGCTACTTTCACATGAAGTGAGAGCCTATGCTAGTCCTGGTGAACCTGAACCCAAAACCACTATCTCAAAACTCTAGTTGCCTTTTCCACTTTGTTTATCTTTCCTTATAGTCAAGTGACCCGACATTGTCATGAGAAATACGTCATTTGAGCCTACAAGGATTTAAGAGTTCCTGAGGTCCTCAGTAAATACTGGCTCTCCTGAGAGAGGAGACCTCATAGAGAGCACCACTTACAGGAAAATAAACCCAAACCATGTCATGGATTGCCAGAATACATGAAGCTTGAATGAAGAATTTAGACAATGCAGAGCAAAGGTGGAAGTGAGATACTTGTCCTTACAGTCCCGCAAAGTACTGCTCCATGATTTTATATTTCAACCACAAACTTTCTAGCAGAGTATGAGGAGTAATGATTTTCTCTATCATGTTTTAAATAGTAATCAATGGATCTGTGAAACTTTTGTGGTTTTAGCTTTTTTATGGCGATAGTGGAAATAAATAACTGTCCTATACCTTATCTGCTTTGTACATTGTGTTCCTTTCTAGAAGAAGCTCTTTAATTCCTTTTAGAGGATACTCTAGATATGAGCCAAACCCAGACTTTGTTTAAGCAATTGGTCCCAGAGTTCTACTAAGAGTATAAGGACCAGCTGAGGGGAGTGTCCATAATGATCCAGAGATGATAGGAAAAAGCCTGATCCCTCATTTTAGTGACCAGATACTCCCATGAATGAATCTGATTGGTATGAGCCTTCTCAGTGAGAGCCCTGATCCTCTTGGCCACTAGGCCTCTTACATACTAAGTTACAGATGAATTGCTGATCTTCTTTCATAGATGGAGTTACTACACTATGAATTCCATCCACAAACTAATGAAATCATAGGTCTGGGCCAAAACAAAACAAAACAAAAATCCACAACAATAAAATAGATGCATCTACTTTCTACACTGTCCTGTCCTAGACACTTCATTTTCTCTTTTCTCTACATTCTACTGTCTTCTCCTTCATTTATTCTCCTCTTGGCCCTATATCTGACTTTTGGGATATCAACATCAAGCCTTCTGTAGTGCTGGCTCATCCCAGAACTTCCCATAGCCCCTGGGGCCACCTTGTCCTGAAACAGCCTAGTACATCTGCAGCCTTCTCATCCTGCAACATACCTCCATGAAGTCCACCTCCCCTTCTCCTATTGTTGAATTCCTTCAGGCCCTCCATTTTGTAGAAGGGTCTAGGTACACTGGCCTTCATTCTCTTCTTGGCCTTGCCCTTGATTTTCTTCTTCTCTCTCCTACTCCATCCACTACTCTTCAGTTCCCTTTTGTATGTTGCCTTCCTCCAGTAGAATGCAAGTGCCTTGAAGGCAGAGATTGTCTTTCTTTTTGCTTATATTTGTATCCCTAGCACTTGGCACAGTGCCTAGCACATAGTAAGCACTTAATAAATGTCTGTTTCCTTCCATTCTTCTTCCTCAACCTTGACCACCCACTAAGTCCATTTGGTTTTCATCTTATTTCCCCTTTAATATCCAGGACTCTGTTGTATTGTGAACGTCTCTATACATGATGTTAGACTTGGAGCTGAAAGGGACCTTCTCAGTCATCTCTTCCAACCACATCACTTTGAAGATGAGCAAACCCAGAAAAGAAGTGACACGCCCAAGATAGGACTAATCCCTGAAACTCATCACTTAAAGAAAGATTAGATTTGGCTCAAGTCTAGGGTATCCCCAAAAGACATTTTTTAATAGGATCCCTTCCAGAAATAGATTCAATGCAGAATGGAAATCAGGTCTAAGACAGCTACTTGTTTCTTCTACCACGAAAGAAATGCTTAAAATAGAAAAAAAACTTCATAAATATCCTTTGACAATTACTTAAAATATGATAAATATAGCAAGCTGGGATTCAAACTTGTTCTCTGACTCCAACTCCAAGTCTCTACCACACCATACCTTTTCTCACTGGAGCCACATGTGGATGATGGTACCATGGGTGGAGGCCATCCTCTATACTTTGAAAAGTTCATCAAATGGCTCCAAATAATTCAAGGAACCTAAGCTAGCTCATAGAGGTGAGTGGTCCTCTTTCACCCCCACACTTCAAAATTTCAGCTTGTCTTATTCTCTTCCCCATCAATCTTTGAAGTATAGAACATTCAAGGCTATGTGTGTTTGCGTGTATATGTATACATACGTACACACACATGCACACACACATATTCAAGGATAATGTATAATGCCTCCAAATTATGATTACTTCATAATTTCCAGGAAAAAAAATGTATTATCCTGTTTTCAATCTCTGTTGTTTTTATTTGTTTCTGAATCCACATTACTTACCTGATCTGTCACTTACCTCATCAAGGAGGCTCCCTTAGGCTATTTTAGTGATAAATAAAAGAACCTTTGCATTTGTACTACCCAGGCCTCTCAGAATACTGTGGGAGCCCTGCAACTGGGGTCAAGATCAAGGCTATCTTTTATTAAAGATTTTTCTACTTAGAGATTAAAGCAATTGTTACAATGTTGCTGTGGGTGAGGCAATGATAAACGTAGATTTTAATCAGAATTATATGTGCTGAAAGGAGAATGTCATGTGAAAAAACAGAAATGCCTTTGGTTAGGTAAACTTCTAGGGAGAGGGAAAGAGAAACAGACAGCAGGATAGAGACAGAGACAGAGACAGAGGGAGACAGAGACAGAAGGAAACAGAAACAAACAGAGACAGAGAGAAGAGGAGGAAGAAAGGAGAAAGTTTCAGTTCTAAATTTAAATGAAATTGTGATAGGAAGACAAGGGTAGAGACCATGATCTTGCTGCCACAAAGTGGCTCAAGTGATAATGGGAATTAATTAAGACCAGGGAGGCAGTATAAGATAATGGAGAAAGGGTTGGCTCTGGCGTGAGAGGACCTGGCATTGGAAGGTTATGAAGCATTTCCCTCATGACTTTGCTGTGCACATAGTGCAATTATCATAACCCATTTCACAAAGAAGGAAACTGAGCTAACTACTTAAGGTCAGATAGTAGAGCAAATAAATGTCGGAATTAGGAACTAAAACCAGACCTAAATATAAGTCCAGAATCTTTACAATAATACCACTGCTGTTTCCTACAATTCATGCTTGCCTGAGCTTGGAGTTTTGTGAAAGGCAGGATTGACCCATATTATGAAATGAGCTACCAATGGACATAAAAATTGGAGACCAGAAGGAAGGAAGGAAGGAAGGAAGGGAGGGAGGAAGGGAGGAAGGGAGGGAGGTAGGAAAGAAGGAAGGAAGGAAGGAAGGAAGGAAAGAAGGAAGGAAGGAAATATTTATGAAGTGCCTACTGTGTGCCAGACATCATGCTAAGTGCTTATTAAATATCATTTTACTTAATCCTCCCAATGACCCTGTGAAGTACATGCTATTATTATCTCCATTTTACAGTTGAGGAAACTGAGGCAGAGTTCTGAAGACAAGAAGTATGATAGAGAAAGTGAGCTGCTGAGTCAGGCAATGGATTCATGGGATCTATGCTTTAGAGTTCTAATGAGTTCTTATAGATTATTTAAGCCTCAGTCTTAGCTCAGTTATTTTATGGTTGATGGACAGTTGACCAAACATTACTAGTGTTCATACCCTCTCTCCAAGTGGCTGTTGTTGGGATGTGGACAGTGGGGAAGGAGGAGCATTTACTTCTCTTTTAATCTAATCATGCCTGATGGGTATTCAGGAATCATTTAGATCCAGTTTTAGGGAGCTTCCAGGTGATGCATGAATGATATTATTAGGATGGCTAGAAAGCCTAGCTGAGCAAATGCCAAGGTGCCAGATATGGAATATGATTTTAAGGTCAAGAATGATTATACCTCCTCAAAATCCCCCTCTATCCTTAAGTTAATGTCTTCAATTCCATTCAGAAGGCCTCTCTTTTTGTTGTTGTTCAGTTATATCCAACATTTTGTGACCTCATTTGGGGTTTTCTTAGCAGAGATACTGGAGTAGTTTGCTATTTGCTTCTCTAGCTCATTTTACAGATGAGGAAACTGAGCCAAGCTGGGTTAAGTGACTTGCCTGGGGTCATACCGCTAAAAGTATCTGAGGCCAGATGTAAATTCAGAACCATGAGTCTATCCATTGTGCCACCTAGAAGACCTCCTCCCTTTAGCTCTAGGCTTTGATCCCCTTTAAAATCCAACTCCACCTCAGAAGTTGTCAGCTATCATCAATCATTCACCTTAATGTGATTGACGTATCTGGGTGAAGCAATGCATAGAGCTCCTGGGCCTGGAGTAAGGAGGACCTGAGCTCAAATCCAGCCTCAGATATCTACTAGCTGTGTGACCCTAGATAAGTCACTAACTTGTTTGCCTCAGTTTCCTCATCTGCAAAAATGAGCTGGAGAAGGAAATGGCAAACCACTCCAGTATTGTTGCCAAGAAAACCCCAAATGGGGTCATAAAGAGTGAGATATGACTGAAATGACTGAACATCATCATCTGTGGATGAGAATTAGGGTAGGAGGACAGCATGAAGGTACTGACTGCCCCTGAAGAAGAGAAGAAGGGTCCAAGTTTGAAAGCTGTTAGATCAAAATGGGAAATTCCACCACTTCAGAGCATATTTGTGTCTAGGTCTGGTCGTGATCCTTGCTCCAGTAGCTTACTGTGGCATAGATTGGTTTTGCTTACACAGCTGTGTGCAAACAGAAGGTCTTGCCTTATACATATCAGGCATGTTCCCATCCCAGAACGCCCCCCTTTTGCACCACCAACAAAATGTTAAAAGTATAATGGCAAAGTCAAGAAGCCCAGGATCTCCTCCCACCTTCCTCAAAGTAACATGAAGTGAATAATTGATGGAGCCTGCCACTCCTCAGCAGTGTGATTTGTAAAGTATAGCTCTAGGTTTGGGTTTTAGGTTAAATCCAATATTTACCAGCCAAACTTCACTAATAAAAGAGCTCAGTGCTTCAGTTTCTCCACATGTGTAACAGATGATTGAAGTCAATGGGAGTTCTGTGTGTGGGAAGACTGCAGATTTGCATGCTTAGTGGTAAATATTAGTTTATCCTGGGGTGGGGGGGAGACACTCAAACATTTTTCAGACTGCTGCTGAGCAGCTGGGACTGCTTATTGGTTTCATTTTGATAGATGGAGAGGAGATGACCAAAGCCAAAGATTTATTTTTCTGAGTATATCTGATAAAATCAGAGACCTCTTGGTTACCTATATACAAAGTACCTGGACCAGTCAAAGCAGAACAATACAGCTTGATTCTAGGCTTCTCAGACTTTGTGAAGGACATGGGATTTAATAGACAATAATGTATCAGTTCTTTCCCCCTCCTTCTTTTACAAAACCCAACTCTAAGACAAACTCATTGATCAAAGGCTATTTTTAACATAACTACTAATTTCCCATGAAAGATTTTCTAATCCAGTGTATTACATTCAGACAGCATGACTTGGTAAATGAGAGGGCTGTTACACAAACCAAGCCACCACTGCGGCAT
This sequence comes from Trichosurus vulpecula, assembly GCF_011100635.1. Classification (NCBI taxonomy): domain Eukaryota; kingdom Metazoa; phylum Chordata; class Mammalia; order Diprotodontia; family Phalangeridae; genus Trichosurus; species Trichosurus vulpecula. The sequence continues at coordinate 336,304,328 of NC_050576.1, read as the reverse complement.
GCTAGAATCACCTGGGACCTCTAAGCAGGAGCCAAAATTTCCTCACGGAGGACAATTATTCCACTGCTGGAAACCAAGCATGTCAGTCCCAATAATAAAGGTATATGTCAGGGTCCAAGAGAAATCATAGAAGATCTAATAGAAACGGGGAAAACAAAGACAAAAGATAATCTCTGCTCTCCAGGAGTTTTACAGTCTAAATGAGAGGACAACATGTAAAAAACTATGCACAAACAAGACATTCAGGATAAATCAGAGATAATGAACAGAGGGACGGCACTGGCATTCAGAAAGATCAAAAAAGATATTTTGCAGAAGGTGAGACTTTAGCTGAGACCAGAAGGAAACCAGAGAAGCTAGGAGGTAGAAATAAGGAAGGAAAGATTTCTAAGCATGGGGGTTAGTCAGGAAAAATATTTCTTCAGGAGATGGAGGGGCCAGTGTAAAGAATGACAAGGATAGCACTGAATCTCCGTGACCCGAATGGTGAGGGTTTGGGGAGTATAAGGTGTAAGAAGACAGGAAAAGGTAAGAAGGGGTCAAGTCATGAAGGGTTTATAGGCCAGAGTACCTACAGTTATGCCCTACATGGCACATGGGTTAGAGGCAAGGCACCCCCACAATCTAGAAAGTCCATGCAAAAATTTTGGGCCCTCCCTTCATACTAGAGAAGTCTGAACTATTATGGTATTAAAAGATGAAATATGTCGATATTACATAATACTATGCATATATTCTCTGCATTTCTGAGTTTGTAATCCCTTTCTGTGTCATCTGCTGGCCTTTGCATGTCTTCTATAGCTTCTGCAAAATTCCCCCCAAAAAACCCTATTTAAATTCTTATGCCAACCTGTGATAGATGAAAACCACGATGGGGAAAGTTGCAATGTGGAGGGATAACTGTAGTTATTGTTTAATCCTGGAAGTAACAGGGAACCACTGGAATTGACTTGTGCTTTGGAAAAGTCACTTTGACAGATAAGTGGAAGATAGATTGGAGTGGGGGGGAGACTCGAGGCAGGGAGACCAACCAGCTGGCTCTTGCAATAGTCCAAGATAATAAGGATAAAAGAAATGTAACCCTTTTATCAGAAACCCCTATGGCAAGAAGGACTCAAGTTGTTTGTGGAGCGGTCCATTTTTCTGCCCAGTGTGGTATTTTAGAAAGGTCACAAGCCTTGGAATCAAGAAATATTTATTCAGATACCATCTCTAAGTCATCCTAGTGTGTGACTATGTGAGTCTCAGTTTCCTCATCTGTAAAATGGGATGATATTATTACATGCCCTACCTCATAGAGTTGTTGTAAGGATGATATTTTCCAAACCATAAAATGCTATTGAAATACATCCTTTTATTAATCTCCACTCCAAAACCTGGTAAAAATCTTTTGTTTGGACAGCCCAGTGAGATCAACAATACCCGATCAGTCTAGATAGCACTGTATACCAACCACTTCTAGCTCAGCACTATTCACTCCTATTTCTTTCTGTATTTTGCTTCAAATCTCCTGAAAGACCTGATCAATACTCCCAGTCTTTTCCTCTCTCAGTAACTTTTCCTCTCTGTTTCCTAACTTACCAACTCAGACCCAGAGTACTGATCACACTACCTTGCCCAGAAGCTGCTAAGAGGGGTTGAGACAAATAGAATCACTCCCCTGTTTGTGAGCGCAGTGAACACAAAGTAGAAAAAGCAAATTTTATTTAAAAAAACTGATGCATACATGGTCCTTTGTAACATTATATAGAGGCAGATCACAGTCATCTGAAGCCATGTAACAGTGATTCTCTAACATCATATTTAGTCCCTAAGAAAGGTTCAGGTTGCATAAAGACCTACTTTCTTCAGCTCTGGCTACTGCAGACATAATAGTTCCTCTGTGTTGCCTTCTGAAAGCTAAAATCCTGTATAAAGGATGTATTCCAGCTATATATGCAGTACTATGTTTTATTGACTGAAGTCTTGCCCATGAGTGTTAATTTGCCAATCTTGGTACTTGCCAAGCTTGCATAGATCACCCTTTCTGTCTCTGGAACAGAGTCTCTGGATTGCTTTGTGGTCATCCTTTAAAGTCAACTACATCTTCCATGAAACCTTCCTTAATTTTCAGTCAGCATTCACTCATCAAAAATCTGTTATGTTTCTGTTATCCAAGATGTTATCTATCCCTCCCAGTTTCATTTCTTTTTCAAATGAAACAATCATTTCATCGATCTTCCATCAAATGAATGTTGAATAACCCAAAGCCAAGAGAAGACACTTGGGTTACTCCTCTAGGGAACTCTTTCCAAGTTGTAATTGCTCCCTGATAGCCACTCTCTCATTTAATCATTTGCTTGGAGACTTATAATATATTCAAGAAGAATTTAAACTAACAAAAGAGGAAGAGGGATAAAACTAAACAAATATATTCACCAAGGTATACGCCACAAAGAGCTATAAGTATGACATGGGATGCAGAATATCAATGTAGATGAATAGTAATTCAAAAGAGACAATATCCAAGAAAGTAGTAAGAAAATTTATGATTGCAGATGTTTATTTGCAAATTTTCAGTGTATGAATAAGAAATTATGTGAACCAGTGATGTTAAAGTAAAAAGGTAATTGCTGCTTCATAGACATCCGTAAGACTTGGTGGGATGTGAACTATGGATAGAATTTGGCTATTAAAGACTATGCCTTCGACAACTCCAAAAGATTAATGATGGAAAACGCTATCCACATCCAGAGAAAGAACTTTGGAGTCTGAATGCAGATGGAAGCATATTATTTGTTCTCCTTTTCTTTTGTTGTTTTGTTTTGTTTCTTCTTGTGGTTCCTCCCATCAGTTTTAACTCTTCTTTACATCATGACTAATGTGAAAATATGTTTAATATGAATATATCAGTAGAGCCTATATGAGATTGCACACCATCTTGGGGAGGAGAAAGGAAAAGGGGGGGAGAAAATTCAAAACTCAAACTAAAAGTTAATTAATTACTTAATTAAAAAAAGACTATGCCTTCTACAGAAAAAAAAGTTGACTAGATAAAAGAGGTAGTGAAATAGCATTCTTTATTAAGATAATAATCATATGAGGAAATACACAAATCTGGGAAGAGGAAACATAGTAGAGAGCATCTGGGTGAGGATGACTAAAAGACAAAGAAATATGACATTTTGGTGGAAATATACCACAGACGACCTCAGTAGGAGATGAAGACCTCCAGAGACAAAGCATGAATCTGGGACAAGCATATAATATAGTAGTAAGGAAGAAATTCTACAACATTTATTGAAGATGTTCTGCTACATGTAGAAAAGCTGATAAAGTCTTACCGCTATTAAAGGTGGATGGAATGATAATGGGAAATTCTATGACGATGCGATTCTAGTCAATAAGATGGAATTGGTCCATTGAGAAGAAGTTACCTCTTCACCTTTTATTTTGTGATAAGAAAAGAGAAAATAGATAGTCTGCCACATATGCATAATATGGGAGAGTTCAGGAAAAGCTATTTGTACAAGAGAATGTCATCAAAGTAGTGCTCTCAGAAATGAAATTCTGACTAGAATTCTAGAACAATTTTTTCCAATGATGAAGAAAATAGGGATCTTGTCTGAAGTGACAAATGTAGATCATCAAGGAACTTATCAATATATAAAATGATAGCACAGAAGAGGAAAAGAAAGAATGGTAAATGAGGATGAGTACGAAAGAATAAGAAAATCCCCATAAGAACAATATTAGGAATACTAGAGGCCAGTATGAGTTGAGATTAGTGATACTGCAAATTCTGAGTATAATAATTTTTTTTTAAAAAAGGCCTTTTTTAAAGCAACGTTGGGGTCAAGAGAAAAGTTAAAGAAAGGAGAAGACAGTTGCATAAAGTAGATAAGATTATGAAAATGGTTTATATAAAGTAGAAAGAACTATTGAACTCTAATTTTGTTTTATCTATCAACGGAAAGATTGAACAAAAATAGTCAAAAAGAAATGGAAATCCAAGATAAATGAGTAGATGGTAAGAAAGTTCAAGATTAATTTGTAGATCAAAAACGCAATAATTTTCTTATTTATCTAATTTGTTTATGATTTTATATTTTATGCCCTAGTCATATATCCATTTAAAATTTAACTTTGTATATAGAGTGAGATATTGTTCAATATCTATTTTTGCCAGGCTGCTTTCCAGTTTTCCGAAAATTTTTGTCATACAGTGAGTCCTTGCTCCGGTAACTAAAAGACGAATCCTTTTTAGTTTCAAAATAATATGAAGTAACCCCCACACAATAGTCATTTTACTACTAGTATCCTGTGATTCATTAAATATACATGACCACCAAAAGTTATTATGAATTTATTAATACTTCAAAATAGATTTGCAATAATATCTACATGTAATAAAAATAGTAAGATGCACGTATGCAAGATATTATTCAATCTCAGAATATACGTTTACTTATTTGTTATGCTGAATTACTTAATGAGATAGTTGCTGATTAAATGGATTCATGGCTCTCTTTCAATAATTCCACAGCGCCAGATGACTCCCAAAGCTACAAAATGGTAACCATCAGGTTAGATGATAGAGCGATTAGGTGGGTGCAGATCTGGTAGAATGACTGGAAATAAATTATATTGTGATTAGTGGATTAACACCTGAATTTAGAGAGATCTCACTAGCCGAGTGACCCAGAAATTGGTCCTGGGCCCTATTCTGTATAAAATATTTATCAGTGACTTGGATGAAAGCATAAAAAGGCATTTATTTGTCAGATTTTCAGGTGACATAATGCTTTCTTAAAAATCATTGCACTATGCAAAATCTCTCAATAAAAATCATAGAGCATGTAGATGAAATGGGATTAGGGAAACAACACTCAGTAACTTCATCAATGACATTTTTAAAAAGATGGTAATCTAATAAAAACAGCAGCACAGTTTTATATGCATTTAAATGGTTAAGAAATATCTTAAAGATATAATATATAGTGCTAGTGTCTGCGGTCTCAGGCTGCTATTCAGCCTGCCACCAGTTTCAGCAGGTCTCTGGCTGGCAAAGTTCAGTCATTTAGGACAAGACACTGACCTAGGTAGGTTGTAAATCCAGAGTCTTGGACATGGTAGAAGAGGAGGACAGGCCAGACCAGCCTTTCTCAGTCCATAGTTCCTACTACACTGGAAGATACACAATAAATGTGGCATTGTACTTAGAAAAGAACCCAAAGTTTGCTTGCAGAAGTAAATGTTGGAAGGGTTGCAACTTATGAGTTACTGTGAAGTGGCACAATTTTCTGTTTCTTGCAGTTCTCACAGACAAGATCACACATAAGCAAACCCAAAATTTGGATGTGATAAAATTGTTCCCTTATATAGCAAGTGCACTGGAACAAATTAATGTTTTCAAAATAAGCATTATAGCAGAATTGATTATAGCTAGTTTCCTATCGATCAATAAACATTTAACAAGCACTGTGCTAAACACAGGGGATACAAAAAGAGGCAAGAGTACAAAATGGGGAGGCAACTTGCAAACAAATATTTACAAACAAGATATATAGAGGATAAATAGGAAATAATTAACAGAGGAAAGGTATTAGAATTAGTTGCTGGGAAAGGCTTGCTATAGATGGAATTTTAGTTGGGACTTACAGGAAGCCTGCAGAGCCAATAAACAGAGTTGAAGAGGTAATGTTCCAGACAAGGGGAACAGCCAGAGATGATGCTCAGAGCAAAAAGATTGCACATTTACGCGTGAGACAGCCAGTTGTTTTGAATCAGAGTACAGGGTAGGGAGTAAGGTATAACAAGACTGGAAAGGTTGAAGCTGCTCTTGGGAATCTTTTTGTAAATTCTTACAATAAGCCTTCTTCAAATAATTCTATCTTCTAGTCAATCAACTACCAAGTATTTATCATCTGTTATGTGCCAGGCAGACAGTGGGTAGGGTGCTAGGTTTAGAGTCAGGAAGATTCATCTTCTTAAGTTCAAATCTGGCCTCAAACACTTCCTAGCTATGTTGCACTGGGCAAGTCACTTAACCATTTGCCTCAGTTTCCTTATTTGTAAAATGATCTGGAGAAGGAAATGGCAAATCACCCTATTATCTTTGCCAAGAAAACCCCAAATGGGATTGTGAAGTTAGACATGACTGAGCAACAACTTATGAAATCTAGCTGCAAATATAAAAAAAGCCTATCATAAGCATGACATTATAATAATACCAACATGTCATTTCTCCCTTCCCCTTAATTTAGCAAAGGAAATAGATGTTTATATTATATCTTCTTTCTTTCTCTGGATTGAAAATCTGCCTAAGCCTGGCTTTCGTTTGTGATTAAGTACACGCCAAACTTTGTGTGTTCAAAATTGCTAAAGACTGCTTTAAACATTTGAGTCGAAATGGAATCACCAATTATAGATGCTGAGAGCCAAAAGTGTCGTTCTCTCTGGGCTTTTGATAGTGGGTGATAACATCCTGTTGTTATTAGGACATTGATGATCCTACAATACCAGGTAACCCCAAAGCAAAATAGGAAAATAAGCAAAGGTCAGCACTCTTCCTCCACAAGCCCCTCTGCATTCTCTTAAACAATCAGGAAATTTCTCAGGGTCTTAGGAAGAGGAGAGGTTGGTACTGTTGGTCCACTGACCCAATAAATTTTTCTAGAGTAACGTATACACTTCCTCCAATTCCAGTGGAGAAGGGAAAGGAGGATAAGAATGGTTAAGAAAGGAAAGAAGTTAGGGAGGGAGAAGAATAAAAGGGGGCAGGCAGGGAGAGACAGAAATGCAGTCCTTGATCTGAGGCTTGGCTTGCTACAAAATGTTAAGTTCCCCTAGGCCCAAACCTTCTCCCATTGCTCAACACCAGCTCTTCCCACATCCTGACTCCTCCCTAGCTCTGGGCTTTTCTCCTTTGCAGGAGAAAACTATTCAAAACTCCCTATTCAAAAACACACCAAAAAACCCAACGCTAAACATCACACACTGTCTTGCCTCAGCAGCGTTTACTTTACCCAGGGAGTAATCGGCATTGGTTCCTTCCCTACATAGGGCCTGGCACAGAAACATTTTGATCTTTTCTCAAAAAGGATTCATCCTTTTAAGGACCCTGTTTTCTCAATCTTCCAAGGTGGTAGGTTGGTAATTTAATGATCTTTGTTGCTAATAAGAGCTAAGTTAGGACCTCAATCCCCTCCCAAATGAAATAATAACAATAAAGTGTGTTTTTGATAATAGCTTTCTCTAGCACCTCACCTTGGCTGACTACAATGATGCTCAAGTTTCAGGACAGGTAAGAAGAAAGTAAGGGCAGCTGGGTGGTACAGTGGATAGAGTACCACGCTTAGAGTCTTAGGAAGACCTGAGTTCAAATTTGGCTTCAGATAATAGCTGTGTGATCCTGGGAAAGTCACTTGTCCTTGTTCCCCTCAGTTTCCTCACCTGTAAAGTGAGCTGGAAAAGGAAATGGCAAACCACTCCAGTATCTTTGCCAAGAAAACCCCAACTGGGTCACAAAGAGTCAAACACAACTGAACAACAAGAAGAAAATATGCTATGGGATGTTTAGACTGAAAAAGGGAACATTAAGGTGGGCAAGAGGAGGGTCATGATAGCAATCTTCAAGCATTTAAACAGTCATCATGTGGAAAAGAGAATGGATTCATTCTTCTCAGCTCCTGGGGTAGGAAGCTGCAGAGAGAAATTTAGTTTTGCAGTCATGAATGACTTCCTGACAATTAAAGTTATCCCAGACTTGAATGGACTGCTTCAGGCTGTGGCTTCCCCAACGTTGGAGGTCTTCAAGATAGGACTCACAATTCAAAGACCATTTGTGAAGTGTGTTAAAGTGGGGAAATCTTTCTGATCATGTCACTGAGGTCTCTTGTAACTCTGAAATTCAGGGATCCTGTAATCTTGTGGGGAAATGATGTTTGAGCCCAAGGGTTTACAGGTACTTCTCATATGCTGTATAGATAACTGCCTACTTTGTCCAGGCTGGGCTCTGAGACTTTGCAGTCCATCAAGGGGTGGGAGTATGTGGTGAGGAAGGAAGTTTAATACATACTGCCTGGACATTTAGTGGTCTCACTAAACAGTAAGTCTGACTGACTTAGAACTGACCTACCTCTTCGACTGACTGCTTCCACCAAACAAGTCTATTTCTCAGTAGGACACTTCAATGTCACTGATGTCTTCTTACATCTTTCTACCTATTTTATGGTTTCCACAACCATAGCAAATCCTAATCCATGTGTAAGAATTTGCATTTCCTCTGAAGTTCATTTTAGTTTGAAACTGAAATTTTCCTGATAACTTGATCAGATCAAATCTTGATATGATAAATTTATGTTAAAATCCTTACTGTTGGGCTGTTCCTTTGGAACTCTTAAAACATTTTAAGGTTATTCACTAGTTAAATATACTCTACATTTTAAGTGACACGTATTACATGTGAATCTAATCACCTTTGCCTTTAGAGAGCTATTTCACCAATCAAAAATGATACATTCTGACTTTAAGAAGAAGCTCCTTGCTATTTGAGAATTCAATCATTTTCTTATGCAAAACCATATTTTAAATAGAAATGCTGTATATTGTTGTCAGATGAGCTGTATATAGGAATGAAGCAAGCAACCCCTATAGCTTCTGAAAGAAAGTTGTAAACTATAGTTTGCTTTAAGGTAATTAATTGCAATTATAGTATTGTGCTATACAGTTTTCCCTTCCACATCATGCTTTCAATACATTGCAAGTTGGCATAAGAATTAAGTGGGAGTTTTGGGGGAGTTTTGCAAAAACCGCAGATGCCATGCAAAGGCCAGCAGACAACACAGAAAAAGTTCAGAAACTAAGAAATGCATTTTACATATACCTATCATTATATAATATCAACCTAAATTTTACAGTAAGGTACTATAAACACCCCATAAAAGAAAGAAGAAAAAATTTCAGACTTCCCTGGTATGAAGGGAGTACCAAAAAATTTTATGTAAATTTTCCAGATCGCAGGGGCACCATACCCCTAACTCCAGTGATGTGGAAGGGATAACTATAAATTTGCTGTTCTAATTTCAAGGATGAAATTTTTAAAATTTAACAAGTAACTGTTACTTATTCAAACACATTTCACAAAATTAAGGATTCTTAACCTTTCTTTTTGTATCATGGACCCTTTGGCAGCCTATGAAACCTATGGATACCTTCTCAGAGTAATATTTTAAAATAGATAAAATAGAACATGTAGAATTATAAAAGAAATTACTTGTATTATAAATTATAAATATATTATATTATAATTATATTATAAAATTTTCTCATTTAAAAGATGGACCCTGAAATCTACACATTGGGAATCCATGCAGTCCAGATTAAAAACTCCTAGACTAGACAAAGGGACAGAAAGAGAGAATTTCTGTGCTATCCTAGAAAAAGACTTTCAGAGATATTTTCTTTTCTGATATTTTATTCTTCCATGTAATTTGATAAAAATTTATTAAGCACCTACTTTGTGCAAAGCATGGTACTAGGGACTGGGCATACAAAGATTGAAAAACAACAAAATGTCTTCATGGAGTTTTGTCTCTTTTCACAGTTTTTTCAAGATGTATTATTCGTTTGTTTTTAACATTCTTTTAAAAATTTTTTGAGTTACAAATTTTATTTCTCCCTCCAGTTCCTCCCCTATGTACTGGGAAGGCAGGCAATATGATATCCATTATACATGTGAAATCATGCAAAACATATTTCTGTATTAGCCATATTTTCTTAGTTTTTTTTATTACCAGCGTCTATCAATTTGTAATCAAACCTATTTCCAAAGACCCCCAAGAGATTTTTTGTGGCATGTGTGTATATATAGGGATAGAAATATATGCAGGATTTAAAAAATTCACATATGAGAATAGCTTGTTGCTTGGGTCCTTTTTTTAAGAAAAAAAAGTGTCTACAAGTGCAGCTGCTACTCATAGACCCAAATCCTCCTGCCAATTGGCGTGAGAACTTTGACCAGCTCTGTTTTTCTGACATGGGCTGATTCACCCCTCCTTACACAGCTTGGCGGACCCCCTCCCCCCGACCTATCTCAGAGATATGACCAACTGATGCCAGACAGTGCAGAGACCCAATTGGCTTTAGTCCTACAGAACTCCTGAACTCAGGCTATCCACTTGCCTTAGGCTCTGGGTCATAGGGATTAAAGTCATATAGTACAATGCCCAGGCTGGCTAGTCACTTTTTAAAAGAATTCACTAAAGAAATACTTTTAGTAGTTTTAAAAACATGAATCAATTTACAAAAATTCATATTGCATGCAATTTTTCCAGAAATAGCAGTCATATACTGACTGTGTAGCATACTGGCCATAATTTAGGACCACAGATTCAAGGGTTAGAGCCGGAAGGAACCTTAGAATTCTTCTCATCTGAACCCCTCCTTTTAGAGATGTTGGTTCAGAACTTTAAATGTTACGGTTACTTTAAAGAGCTGCTCTCTTTTCCTTTCCGATCCTGATTCCCTTCATTCTGTCAAAGTTAATCCCATATTATAGCATCTGATTCATATGCTGGCTGCCAAAGCTGAAATCTGTTGAATGATTGATATTATCATTCCGTACTTGTTCCCAAGAAAGAATAAAACTGTGCTTCTTCACCTCTCCAAAACTCCAGCTGAAATTTGATTCATCTTGACTCGATGCTGGAAACACTTATGGAGATGGTGTCATTATAACTTAAACCAGATAGGTGAATAAAAACTCCCACCCAGCTCTCTTCCCAAGGCAAACCACACTTCCCACATGAGCTCACTCTTGTACCATCCCTGAGAAGGTTTGCTTAGAATAGTTTGTATTGATAAGTTATGTCCTTCAAATCCCTTCAGTTTTCCCAGTGTGTCTGACTTTTTCTGTTTCCTTCCAAAGTCAGTATGATCACAATGACAATTCACTTGCCAGTAGGAATTTAGAGTCAAACATTGTAGAAAGAATACTGTACTAGGAGTCAGGAGAGGGAGAGAGAAAGCTGGGCCTGGAGTCAGGAAGACCTGAGGTCAAATCCAACCTTAGGCACTTGCTAGCTGTGTGATGCTGGGCAAGTCACTTAATCTTGTTTGCCTCAGTTTCCTCACCTGTAAAAATGAACAATGAGAAGAAAATGGCAAGCTATTCCAGTATCTTTGCCAAGAAAACCCCAAATGGGGTCATGAAGAGTCAGACACAACTGAATAACATTTATTCAGCCCTTACTATGTGCCAAGCATTGTGCTAAGTTCATTACAGATATTAATAAAATCATTTGATCCTCCCAACAACCTGTTGCTGTTTGATTCTCATTTAACAGTTGAGAAAACTGAAGCAGACGGCAGCCAAGTGACTTGACCAGAGTTATGTAACTAGTAAGCATCTGGGGTTAGATCTGAACTCAGGTCTTCCGAACTCCAGGCCCGGTGCTCAATCCACTCTGCCACCAGAAGAGAACTCAGCCTCCATTACTTCCTTGCTATTTGACCATGGGCAAATCCCTTAGTTTGTCTGACCTTTGGTTTCCTCTTCTTTAAAATCATGCCCACGGTACCTATCTCATAGGCTCACCGTGAAGATCCACTGAGATAATGACATGGAGGTAACATGATATAAAATGCCCAACAGCTCTGTAGTTGGAGGATGTTGTTTGCTCATTCCCAACTCTTTGTGACCCCATTTGGGGTTTTCTTTGCAAAGCTACAGGAGTGGTTTGCCATTTCCTTCTCCAGCTCATTTTACAAATGAGGAAACTGAGGCAAATGGGGTTAAGTGAGTCCAGGGTCACACACTTAGTAAGCTTCTGAGGTTGGATTTGAACTCAGGTCTTCCTGACTCCAGGCCTGACGCTCTATCCACTTTGCCACCTAGCTGCCCTTGTAAGCAGAGGGCTTGAATTTAAATCCTTGTGCTTGTTACTACCTGTGTAATTTTTGGCAGGTCACTTAAACTCCCTAGCCTGCAGTTTCTACATCTATACAATGAGAGAATTGTGTGCAAGTCATTTAGTCTTATTTGCCTCGGTTTCCTTATCTGTAAAAATGAACAATGAGAAGGAAATGGCCTCTTAGGACACTTCTAGCTCTGAAGCTATCCACCTTCCTATGCAAAGCACACCGTAAGCTTTGAGTGCTTATATAAAATCTGGGTGATATTATTTGATCCAAGACTTTTTCACCTAGTGATGGCTAAGTCAAAGTCTTACTAAAAGCTTTTTGGTGAATTTCTCAGAATAGACAACTGATGTGGATAATTCGGTCTCCCAAAGCCACTTTTCCTCAGCCAGACTAATTAAATTAGGCCAAAAACAATGACGGCATTTTCTTTAGATTTGACTTTTTAGGGGGCGTGGGGTATGGGGGAAGAGAAGATTTGGTTTATTCTGGAGGGGGTTGGTTATTATCTGCATGAATTATCCATAAAAATTAATTCTGCTTAAACTTAACCCAGACTTAATCATGTAGCTGCCCAAAAAGTTATGGCCTTACCCATCCCCTGGCGTTTAAAATAAAGTTATGTGTCACATATGTCTTACTCTCTGTTAATGTCTTCATACAATATTTATATTACCTTGCATTGCATCTCCCAAGTTCTCAAAAGCAAAAAATATATTTGTTACTCCTCTTGGCATTGTACTTAAGATAGAACCAAGAATAACTAGGCACTTATAATCACATGGTACATTCTTCAAAAGCCAAACTAGATAATTCTAGGGAAACGTTCTATCCTTTTTTCTTCTCCATCCCCAGCACTTACGCAATATCTTGTCTATACAACTTAAATTCATTGACAACATCTCCTCTCCACCTCCTGTCTTATAAGGGTGTGGAATAACTAGGCTACAACTCCTTTTAAATGAGGAGAAAGATCACGTTTTTCTGTACACACCACAGGATCACTCACTGCCTGGTCAATTCAGCTTCTGGGACCATACTGACAATTGATTTTGTACTAATGAATCCAATTAACTGTGTGGCAATCCAAAAAATACCTGATAGATGAAGCCATGGTCTAGTGCCCATCTCTTGTGAAAGTGATGTAGATATGGCTAATGTATTGATTAGAAAGTTTAGGGAGGAAGTATGGTACATTTCAGAGATGCACTGAAGAGCTAGGCCTACAAGGTGCTGAATAAATCGGTCTACTTTTTAGATGCTTTATTTATCATATTTATATTCACATACTTAGACTTGAATACTTCAAAAATTCATGATATCATTTTAATGGATACTCCTTACACCATTGCCTTAGTAGACAGTCTCCAAAGATGTTCTGGCTGAAAAAGTTTGTCATACTAGCTGTGTGACCTTGGATAAGTCACTTAACCCCAATTGCCTCACTTTCCTCTTCCAAAAAATAAGTTCATCAGCTGTTGGCAAGTCTAACGATGATCCTCTCTAAACTTCCCCAGGGAGGAAACATGTATTAAGTGCCTACTATGTGGCCAAGCACTTTACAAATATTTCATTTGATCCTCATAACAACCCCATGAGGTAGGTACTATTATGATTCTTATTTTACATTTGAGAAAACTGAGGCAGATAAGCAATTAAGTGACTTGTCCACGGTCACACAGCTTTCTAGAAAGTTATTTGATTTTTTTCTTTGTTCAGTCATTTTCAGTCATGTCTGACTCTTGGTGACCCCATTTGGAGTTTTTTTGGCAAAGCTACTGGAGTGATTTGCCATTTCCTTCTCCAGTTCATTTTACTGAAGAGGAAACTGAGGCAAACAGTGAAGTGACTTGCCCAGGGTCACACAGCTAGTAAGTATCTAAAGCCAGATTCAAACTCAGAAAGATGAGTCTTCCTGACTCCAGGCCCAGCATTCTATCCTATCTGTCACCAAGCTGCCTCTAGGCTGGTTCTCAGGAGACGGACACACAATCCAATAAATGAGCTATACTCAAAGCCTTTCCAGCTCTGCACAAGTGAAAAGTTCATTGGTGGCTCTCTTGCCTAATGTCCCTATTTTGTTAATGAGAAAAAATGAGAGGTTAAGTGATTTTCATAATGTCACATCTAGTCACTGACAGAGGTAATATTTGAAGCCGAGGCCTGTTACTCAATAGGCAGTATCCTTTCCACGGTGCTGGACTGTCTCAACAATTTGTTCAGGCAAAATATGCTTATTGAAAATTCTTTAACCTCAGAGCTTCACGTACCTAACATTACGTTTCATTTTCCTACTTGTATGTGAATCGTTGAATATCACATAAAAAGCAAACTACCATATGAAGTAAAATTCCCCAAGATTCTTAATATATTCGGAAGACAAAATCTTTCCTGACTCTTGCAGCAATGGGTGAGTCTAATTAGGAAATAGAAGCACTGCCTTTTTGAAAACTAAAAGTCCATTTATACTTTCTTTTCATTCTGTGCTTTAGGGGGTCAAACCTTACACTCCGTTGCCTGTATACACTCACACAAGAGAGCACAAACAATTAAAACAGGAGAAAAATTAATTCCAGGTTAATAATTCAGCAACACTAGTTCTCTTATCATGGTAGCTATTAGCTTCTGCTTTAGAATGTTATTGCTGTAATTTATAATTGGAGCCAAGTCGGGCAAATAAGGGTTTCACACTTGGCATGCATGCTGCTGCAGCATTTAACACTCAGAAAAACCAGAGAATATTAGTAATGAAGTGGCGTCAGAAGGGGCTTTTTGGTTTTCTCAGAGATGTGGCAGATTCATATTGGGTATTAACTTTATCCATATTCTAGCACTCCTCTTAACCCCTGCTATCCATGGCCAGCACTTGCTGCTGCTCTCAAGATGACTGGAGCAAACTCTTTTCCCCAGTGAACTCCACTTGGGCTTGGTCCCTCTGTGACCTAATGGATGGAGTAGAACACTCAGCCCCCAACCGCAAAGCATTTTCTCTCCACAGGCTCATCAGTGTCTGTGGACACAATTGATCTGCATGGTAATGTGGTCACTTCAGTTGTGGCACATCGGGATGAACAAAGAAAACCGCAAGGAGTGCAATGTACTGACCAGTTCTCTCCTTTTGCAGCCTGAGAGAACACAGCCTCCCAATTCTCCTACAGTCACACATTTCTAGAGAAGGGATCAGAGCATCACAGATATAGAGATAGAAGGTATCTCAGAGGCCATCTAGTCCAGCCCCCAATTTTACAGGGAAATAGCAAACAAAGAGAAAAAAAATAATAGATTACTTTTGGGACTCATGCCCAAAATTTCTTTAGGCACACCCTGATTTCTTTCAAGCCCAGGGCATAGGAGTGTGCTTATTTTCATGGCTATTTATCAGTTGGACACTCCCAAAGAAAGACATGTTTTCACATTCTCTTGGTTTGGAGCCAAATAGTGGTATCATAAGATTCAAAATTCTGCGGATAGATTGTGATCTTGGTATTTTTGATCCAAATAACAAGAATCAATTGCTTACATGTGGTGTTTTGTTGATTTTTTTAAGTCTTTTTTTTAACGGACCTTAAATTCACAAAAGTCAAGAACTTCAACAAAGTTAAAACTCAGTACCTACAGTATCCTGGTGAACAACAAGAATCAACTTCTATGTTCTGTATAGATCATTCTATTTGTCACTCCACACAAAATGACAGTGATTGGATAGAAGGCCAGCTCTCAACAAAAAATGAGGGGTTTGGAGCCAGACTCTCCAGCCAGTGATTGCTACCCAATAAAGCCTCCATCAGACTCCAGTCTGGGTTGCCTGCGACAACACAGCTGTTTCGCATTAGGAAGGAAGGGGAGGCATGACCCACCCTTTGCTCCCTGACTTCAGAGGCCATGGAGAGCTCTGGGGCAGAACAGAGCTAATGGCTCCCTGGCTGTTTATGCTCCAGACCCCCACTTTGATCTCATATCAGTTTTATCTTCCTGGTTTCTGAAACTTTCTGTTTCCAACCCAAACTCTGTCTCTACTGCAACCCTACAGACATTGTCTGTTAGCCTGATTATGACCCTGCTCAACATCATGGACGGGCCTCAACTTCAGCAATTCTGACAATGTTTACCAATTTTATAGCCTGCTAGTTTCCATGTCTGACAGCTCTCTTGCATTAAGGCCCAACACCAACTATAGACCAGTGATACACCTGGCTTCTCCCCATGGCCTCACAAACCTCCATCATTTTCCTACCTAGTGCTCTCTTCCATAAGGACTACCCTTGTCAGAATGGAGGGGTATTGGTTGCTACCATTCCTGGGAGGCCATCATTGTCATTAATGGCAAGAGATGTCCCTGGGATGGGACTTCATCCAGCATCACCAACGTCAGATAGGGAGACTGATTGGGAGAAGACCCACAAAAGTTGAGCTTTGGGTAGCAATGCTGACAGCAGAGCAGATGTAGGGCTTTGTGGGCTCTCCTCTCCCATCATCCTCCCTAACTGATGTTGGCTAATGACACTTCTGTGTCTGTGTGTTGTTCTTTCTACTATATTACTTTGGTTGCCTGATTGCAATAGTGATCTCTAAACCTGCTTTGCAGTATTGCTCTAAAGACCAACTAAGGTAATACATGTAAATCAACTGGCATGTGATTTCTATACAAACTGTAAGGTAATGTGGCGTAGTGGGCAGAGAGCCAAGCAGGTTAACTCCCTAGTGTTTACTGTAGGCCACTCTCTAAAGCTTTAATATTACAGAAAAGGTCCTGATCTACTATATTGGTAAAAAAAAAAGTTACCATTCCAGAGACTTACCTATACCAACGAAACCCCAGGTCCAGTTTCTATTGCCATCTGCCTTATACGCAAATAGAGAGTATAAGTATTTATCAGGAACTATTCTTCACATTAGCCAGCAAAGGGAATAATTATTAACTTTTTTACTCTTTATTCTTACATAATTACTTTTACAAAAATACCCAGCTTTTTAGTATAAGGGATAACAAAGATACATTGCTCTAATGTTGTATTGGAGGCCTCAAAATATGAAAGTATGAGGGGCCACTAGATATCATAGATATGAAAAGATATGGCCAAGAAGCTATCAAAGGAGGGAGTATGGAAGTACCACTGGAGAGACGATTCATACCAATTTTTGGTTTGAATACTACTTTGCTGCCCTTTAAATTTTATATGCTTCCAATTTGATACCTTTTTGAGGCAACTAAAGGCAGTCTTGAGCCAGGAAGTCTAGGCCTTGAGTCAGGAAGACAAGTTCAAATTCCATCTCAGACGTACACTAGCTATGTGACTTTGGGCAAGTTGCTAAACCTCGATTTGTCTCAGTTTACTGTAAAATTCTATAATAGCACCAACTCCAGGGGTTGTTGTGAGGATTAAATAAAATAATATTTCTAAAGTACTTAGCACAGTGCCTGGCACATGGTAGGCACTATGTAAATGCTAGCTATCATTATTTTTTTTTTGGTTCACCTGGAGTTCACAAATTCACATGTAACTTGTCGTATTAATTATATCTGTCCCCCAAAGGTCAGCCATTCCCTCAGAAAATTAAAACTACCCTGATAACCATTATCTTATTTAAAAGACTCTAAAACCTAACCTCTCTCTGAATCTTTCAAGTAGAATGGAACACATATCTGAGAATACTCTAGAGGTCTTAGGTTTAATTGCTATCCTAAAAATTTTAATTTGCTCTCTAGGTCTTCCCTACTAAACTTTGCAGGATTAGAGTTGTAGAGTGGGGCAAATAGTAGGTTGAGTCAGGAACATTGGCTCTCCTTCTTGTTTTACCACTAACTAGCTGTATGACCATGGGTAATTACTTGACCTCCCTGGGTATCATTTCTTCATCTGTAAATTATAGGAGTTCAATAAAATGACATTTAACTCTAACTAATTCTAAGATAACCCTTCTAATTCTAAATCCTAGGGGTTGGATTAGGTGATTTCTCAGAATAGCACTATCATTTAGTAATTCTGTGGTCCCTTTGTCTACTCACCCTGAGAGTCAGCTTAGAGTTAAAAGTCCTTACCCTATGGTCCTCGGCCAAGTCCATTTAATCATTCAGTGGCCAGTTGTCTTCCCTTTGCCTCAACCTTAGGGGATCTATCCACTCTGCTAGGCTGTTCAAAAGAAGGGAATTATATAGTTTGTCTTTTCAACTCCCTACACTCAGAGATCCTACTTTACTGTTCTACATGTGGAAGAGAGAGAGAGAGAGAGAGAGAGAGAGAGAGAGGGGAGGGGGGAGGGTGGGGAAGAGAGGAGGCAATCCAGAGTGTTTCTATAGTTGGGAATTTTGGAAATCCCCCTATTACCCATAAAACCCCTTGAGACTAGGTTCTTTCCAAATAGAAAAATTTCCCTTTTACTCTCTTTAATTATTCCCTTCTCCTCAGCTTTCAAGGTGGGAGTTTTTTCATCTACTTTATATTCAATAATAAAGTTTCCCATAAATTTGGATAACTGATTCCCTTTAACTATTCTATAGTGTCAGTTTGAGACAGTGGCTTCAATTTCAAATTGCCTGAGCTAAAGAGACCACAGAACAGAACATATTAAATAAAATTTAAATAACATTTTGATAGATTTAAACTGGCTTAATTATAAGACATATACACATATACATATGCTCAAGGAAATACAAATAAGCACAATCAAGAAACAGCAGAAGAGTACATTAGCATTTTAAAATAGTATTAAGCATTAGAGAATACAGAAACACGGGGCAGGGGGAAGAAATTAATACACAGTAAAACAAAAAAAAAAACAACTGATTCTTCACACTTTCTTACCCCATGATCAGTTGCTAAATTTCGTTGATTTTTACCTCCTCACCATTTCTTACATTCACCCCCTTCTGTTTATTCACACAACCACCACCCTAATAAAGACCTTCATCACTTCTCACCTAGGCTATTGCAATAGACTCCTCCTAATTGTCTCCCAGCCTTGGGATTCCTTTTTAATGCATCATCCATACATCTGCCAAGGCAATTTTCCTAAAGCACACACCTGACCATGTCACTTCCTTGCTCAGTAAACTCCATTGGCTGCCTATTGTTTCTAGGATCAAATCCCATTTCCTGTGTCTGACACTAAAAGGCCTTCACTAGCTGGTTCCATACTACCTTTCCAGCTTATTTGTACATTACTCCCTTTCATATGCTATACAATCTAGCCAAACTGGCCTTTCCCTTCCTCACACATGATACTCCATCCTCCATCTCTATAACTTTTCACTAGTCTTCTCCATTGGCTGGAATGCCTTCTCTACCTTTTAGAATTCACAAGTTTCCTTCATAGCTTTGTTGCCAAGCTACATTCCATATGAAGTTTCTTCTGATCCCCTTAGTCGTGAATGTTCCACCCCCAAAATTACCTTGTATTTATTTTGAATATACTTACATGTATATATTTGTATGTGTATGTATATATGTATGATGTATATATATGTGTGTGTGTGTGTGTGTGTGTGTGTGCCTGTTTATATTTTGCCTCCCCCAATGGTATAGAACTTCCTTAAGGGACTGTTTTTGGGGGAATTGGCTTTTTAATCTATGTACCCCTTTTTATCTATGTACCCCTAGACCCTAGCAGAGTGTCTCACACTATATAGAGTTAACAAACATTTGTTATTGGGTTAATTGACAACATGAAAAGCTGAGAAAAAAAACCTGAGGGAATAGATAAAACAAGAAGGATGAAGTATGGGACAAAGAATATGAGTTATCTGTTAAGACAAAACACTTTGAGGGGAGTGCTCAGGGGATTCCTGATCTGTTGCAGGACTTCTTAAACTTTTCTCCCTCCACCCCTTTTCCCCTTTTGGCAGCATTTTGTTGGGGTTGCATGGCCTGAGGGCATGCGTGGTGTAAAGTGTGCATGCTTTGTGTTCAGAACCAAGGTTGCAGTGAAGTTGCATGATGCAACATGGGCAAGCGCACTGCCAGAAACACCTCAGATACATTATGCATTTGATTTTTGATTAACTTTTGGTGGAAGCTCATTGAGAAACCTTTTATTGTTGCCAAATTTTTCAAGACCCATATGTGGTCTTGACCCACAGTTCAAGAAGCACTGACTATTGAATCTTCTGATCCACGTGATGAAATAAGATGTGAGAAGCAGGTAACAGAGACAATGGAGTGTTATAATTTTGTCCCTTTCGGATTCTGAGTGCTTCTATTCACACCTTGTAAAGGGCATGAAACTACAAGTGGCTTCTATATTGAGTGATCTATTCACAAATTATAAGTGGTTCAAAAGGAGAATGGCCCATTTACACCATGTAAAGAATGCAACCCTTTCAGCCAGTTTAAATGAAGTATAGTTTATAGTGTTTATAGTTCTTTACTCGCCTCAATCAATTTGATGGAATTATAGGGTAGTTAACCATTGGTTGGATGAAAAGTCAACCACATCCTTGTTGACCTTAAGAAGCTTGAAGCAAGCTTTGAGTCAAGGGAGTCACTGAAGGCAATTAAAATGAGAGTCAGCTAAGGAGGAAAAGCTTGATAAGGAATCACTTTTTTTTTTAAATCTTTCCCTGTGCTTCTTCTAGAATGCAGGTCTCCCTTTCCTAATACTCCCCTTCCCCCCATCATTGAGTTGGCATATTATAGTGAAGCAACTTACCCAGAAGGAGAATCCTCACATAGCAAAGAGCATGCCCAGAAAGTAACTGTGGGAGTTGAATCGAACTGACTCCCAAGTGCCACAAACTCTAGGAGCACAGCAGAGTTACTAGTCCAGTTGGAGACCCCATATTCAGCAGAGAATACAGCTGGCATATGATCTGACCAGCAGATATGCTGAGCTCATGGGAAACAACATGAGGACATCCTGAGAAAGAAAATATATTGGGATCCACAGTGCTAGAGATGTGAGCTGCCTTCATCATACACAAACCCTATGTTTGTGCCTCTCTATTAGGTATCTTATGTGTAAGCCCACTTTTCCCAATAAAACTGGGTATATTTATGAGAGAATGTGTCCCCTCTCCCCAGTTTTATGGGGGAGATGTTTTATAACTATTGTTCATGTTTTGCCATTTCAGCAAATCTTTGCTTTAAGCTTACTGTGTCCTCTGGCTGATTATTGAAGATGAATACACCAATTGGGGCTCAAGAACTATAGCTTTCAATATCTAGATCAAAGAATTCTTTGAACCTTTGGTATCCAGGTTCTTCTCAATCATCTTATCAAACCCCTTCATTTTTCAGTTCAGGATAAGGTCCCAGAGAAGTGAAGACACTTATTCAAGTTTACACAACCAGTAAGTGGCCAAACTAGGACCCTACCCATGGAATCTTGGAAAAAAAGCTCCACCTCTCTGGCCACAAACATAGTGGGATTTCGCTGAGAAGATATCGATGTGTAGCTTGAGTTGGCGGCATGAGACATGCCCCAAAAGAGCCTTTCTGACTCACTGAAGCTGCATTAGCAAGCACCCCAGCACACCCAGAATGGCCTGCTAGCACAGGCTCTTTGACCTGCTTTTCCTGAAGACAGCCTCAAAGGGGTCAACAATCTTACTTTAATTAGAAAGAAGTGAGTATCCAAGAAAGAATCCAATAGACAGGGTTCCAACTGTGTAACATAGTCAACAGACCAGGGAACATCAACATCTGGATTCATAAAGCTGGGGGGCTCCTTAACAACAGTACCCAGAGTCTCATCTGGCCAAATCACAAACACCTCAGGTGAACATTCTTCCCATGAGTGAACCCCAAAGCAAAACCTCACCTCAGAATAAATATACACTTTAGGCTAATAGGCTCAAAGTCAGAAGGCATCACAGCTCTCCTGACTCAGTGCCTAACTTGCACCTTCCTAAGCAAGCTTCCCCTAAGCAAGCTTCCCCTTAGGCAAGCTCCTCCCCCAATGGGCTCTATGTGATTCTGGATGTATCACAGCTGTGAACTGAGCTGGAGCTCAAAGCAGCAAGACATCCATGATTGAAATACTTGTGTGCCTTTAGACCTGGGAACACAGCCCCTGTTCCAAGGAAAAAAGTGGAAACGTGGTCACATAGGCCTATTAATGGACAGGGAAGATCTTATATTCCATTAACCCTATACCAGCAGAAATCTCATTGTGGAGATTCCTCTGTCCTCTCCTATGACCTCGACCACCATAACAGGAGGTGCCCAAGCCATCCATGCTCACTCCACTCACATCACCTTGTCAATAGCCTTCTGGCCTTGTAGATGCCTTCCCTTCCCAAGTCATCCCAACTGTTATTTTATGTTTTCTTCCCCCAATAGAAAGTAAGGCCCTTGAGGGAAGGGACTTTTGAGGGAACTTGTATTTATATTCCCAACACTTGCCAAAGTGCCTATATGCTTGGCACATAGTAAGGTACTTAATAAATCCTCTATTTGACTGTCTACCCACCTACCTATTTTGTTATCCCTAGGGGAGCCATCCCAGGAGTGTGAGTTGGGAGAATAGCCTAGAAGCAGCACTATATCTTGGGTACCCATTGTACTAATATTCTTTTTGAAGGGGAAAGAAAGGCTTAGATGCCTGGAGTAAAAACTGCCTCCACCCATGCAGATTTACAGCATGTCTACAATTTATAGTCTTGGAGAGTGAGGGCACTGAGCAATCAAGTGATTTGCCCATGTTCACATAGCTAGTGTATATCACAAACAAGACCACCTCAGGTCTTCCTGACTGTAATGAGGCCCACTATCTACTAACCCATGTGCCCTCTCATAATAACAATAATTCATATGTAGGTAGCATGCCACCACCTTGTCATGGCAAGTAAGGAATGGAAATACCCAATTTTATAGATAATGTGACTGAGGATCAAAGGAGTCCTGTGATTTGCCCAAAGCCAAAGGCTTAGCAAATTGCAAACACAGGTTTTCTGATGGAATCCAGTGAGGTTTTCTCTCAGGCACTGGGAGAGTGGGGAGGATAATCTCAGAGAAATAGGAATATGAACAGTATGACGCCATGGGAAGAAAACTAGATTTGGAGTAAGACAACACGGGTTTGGATTAAGATCATAGATTTTTCAATGGAAGGAGAAGCCTTCAAAGTCATCTTACCAAACCCCCTCATTTTTCAGTTCAGGATGAGGTCCCAGAGACATGACTTATCCAAGGTTACACAAGGAGTAAGTGGCAAAGCTAGGGACACTCCACATGGAATGTTGGGAAACATAGCTTCCCTTCTCTGGCCACAAACATAGTGGGATTTCACTGAGAAGATGTCAATGAGTGGCCTGATTTGGGCAGCATGAGACATGCACCAAAAGGGCTGTTTTAACTCACTGAATGAGGCCGAGGAGAAACCTGAAAGCTGTCGAATAATTCTTTTTTATGTGTGTGATACTTCCAGAAATATAGAATATAAGTGATAATATATAAAGTTTTCTTGTTTCTTTTCACTGGTGTTTTCCCCTCCAAACCAGGTTTAAACCCTACTTCTCTGTTCTTCCCTGGGCATCTGCTAATCCCACTTGCATATGAGAGGGAATTCTGAGGCCAGAGAGAGGGAAATAAGAGCCACACCCCGAAATAATGCTGCTCTGCTATGTTGTTTCTTGGCAGCTTCATTCTCTCCCAGGGTTACACTCAATCTCTTATTTTTTCTTCAGTTTCAATTTTACTCTTTTTTTATCCTTTACAACATTATCTAAATACTCATGACCCTTGGATTCAAGGATTTCTGCCAGAACAGGCATTTCTGGCTGCATGAATTGATAGCTGAGGTGATACAAATTAAAGGTCATTACTTCTCTTACAAACCAAGAAAACAGAAAAAAAAAAGGCAAAGACAAATGCAACAATTATCCTACCATATTGGGAAGTTCAGTGGAATTGCACATTGGCATGGATATTTAGATTATTTATTTGTACTCTGGTTTTCTAAAATTGTGCCCATCACAACAGCCTCTGGGCATATGCATGCAGAAAAGGGGAAAAAAAACCAAAACAATAACACTGGAAATCTATTAGATTTATAAAAATGTGCTTGCTGAATAGCCTATGGGCACATGTACAAAATAAATACATAATCTTTCTCGTGAGAAACCTAGTGCAAAGAGTCTTGCTACTCAGTGGAGTTTTCCCAAACAAGCTAAATGGATAATAGGCAACAGAGATAGGTGTGGAAGCATTAAATTCAGGAAACTTGGGTTTAAATCTTTACTTTGACAATAATGGTAGCTAATACTTATATAGCATTAAGGCTTGCAAAGTGTTTTGTTAATATTATATCATTTAATCCTTACAATAACTCTGGGACGTAGGTGCTATTATTAGTCAAAGATGAGGAAATGGAGTCAGAGTTTCACAGCTAGCAAGTGTCTGGGGCTGGATTTGAACTCAGATCTTCCTGACTCCAAGGCCAGTGCTCTCTCTAGCAGCCTGATACTTTCTTCCTGTGTGACCACAAGAAGGTCATTTTGCTTTTTTGAGCCTTGGTTTCCTCTTCTATAATATGTGCGAGTAGGGTGAGAGAAGTAATAATGCTTATACCTCCTACCTCACAAGGTCACTGTGAAAAAATGCTTAATAAATCTTAAAGGACTATGTGGAATCACAACTGACACAGATAATTACATTGTGTTTTCACATTTGCTAAGCACTTTGCCTAGATTATTTCATTTGCATCATAATAACCACAAGGTAAATACCATTGATATTATCATCCCCATTTCACAGATGAGGAAACTGAGGTGACTTGGACATGGGCACTAAGCCAGTAAGTGTCAGAGGCGTTATTTGAATCCAGTTCTTGACTCCAAGTCCAGAACTTATTTTACTCTACCATGTAGTATGATTACCGCACTGTGTTTTCCAAAGTGTCTTTATTGGGCCAAGACAAGAAAGGCATTTTAAAGCTTCGAGCGCTCAATAGAAAAAGGCTAAATTCTATTTTGAGGAGGGAAATTCACTTTGAGAAATCAAAGAATGAATGGCTGAAAAAAAAAAGCAACCAGTGCTTGCTATGTGCCAGGCACCGTGCTAAACTTTGGGGATACCAGTCCATAAAGTAAAACAATCTCGTCCTTCAAGGAATTTACATCATATTAGAGAAAGACAATATCTATCAGGGAATGATGGTCAGAGAAAGGAGTATCGGGGGACGGAAGGGGTTGATTAATTGAGCCATAGAGAAATGAATTGACATATCCTTTACAGAAGCAATAGTACAATTGATTTGAATACTCTGGCCAGAGTAAATTGTAGAAGGGCAAAGAGGATAGAAAACTCTCATAAAAGGCACGTGGCAAGATGGCCTTGGAGTATGGCTGGATGGGATGTGAAGACAAGTCATAGTCTGCTCTGGGGTCTTGGGGCAGTTGGATTTAATAGACTAGGTGTATTTGTATTCACCTTGTACCCGGTCAAGAATGATAGGCCTCAAGGAGAGTCTTCTAGAGATGAATGGATTGTTTATTGGCTGCATTGATTCTGGATTTGTCTAGTGAAGAAGATTATGGCCCAGGTGGGAACGAGAGTGGCCTGTCAGGTAGGAGGCAAGATGACAATGAGTAAATAACTAGATAAGGTGTGAAGGTAAAGGATGGTCCCAATATTAGGCCATCAAGCCTGCATTTGGTGTCTAAATTTTGTTGCACTAATTTGTACAATGCAACTAAAGAATTCAGTGCAATAAACTATATATTAATTGTGGATTTATTATATATTAGGAACTGTGCTACCCCCTATACAAATATAAGATAAATACCACAGTTCCTGGCCCTAAGGAGAAAACCATCTATTAGATAAAATGAGACGCACACACAAAGACAATGCCAAAAGCAAGGTCCAAACAAAGTGCTCTTAGGGCTCAAAAGAGGGAGAGATTACATCCAGTTTGCAGATAATAAAACCCGTATCTACCTCTCAGGGTTATTATGAGGAACAAATGAGATAATACACATAATGTGCTTTGCAAACTTTAAAGTGCTTCACAAATGTCAATTATTATTATCATTATTATTTCCATGAAGGAGATAGTAATTGAAGCTGTCCTAGAAGAATGGATGAAGAGGTAGCTAGATGGCACAGCAGATAGAGCTCCAGACCTGGAGTCAGGAAGACCTGAGTTCAAATCTAGCCTCAGATACTCACCAGCCGAGTGACCCTGGGCAAGTCACTTAACCCTGTTTGCCTTAGTTTCCTCATCTGTAAAATGAGCTGGAGAAGGAAATGGCAAACCACTCCAGTAGCTTTGCCAAGAAAACCCCCAAATGGGGTCACAGACACTTGGACACAACTGAAAAGACTCAACAACAAGAATGGATTACATTTCAACAGGCAGATGTGGAGAAAGGGCATTTTAGGCAGAAAGACCAACATGAACAAAGGTATAGAGAGTATTTGTGGGGAACCATGAATACTCCAAGAAGGCTGGAGGACAAGATACTCTTAATGGAACAGTTGGAGAAGGTGAGGTTGAGATTATCAAGTTAGAGGATTTCAGGCAGAATCCTGATTCTTCAATTTATTACTTCTGTTTTAACTTACATGACATTCATTCATTCTACAAGCATTTATTAAGCATTTTCACATACCAGATATTGGAGATGCAAAGTCAGAAACAAAACAATCTCTAACTTCAAAGACCTTACATCTTGTTTGAGGAAAACAATCGTACATGGATTAGTGAATACAAAATGTTTACAAAAAATTTGGGGAAGGAAGGTACTGGCCTTGTAAGTACAGCTCAGACTCATCTTTCTGAAGAAGGTAATACTTCAACTGATCCTTGAAGGAAGTTGGATTTCTAGAATGAAGGTGTGTGAAGAGAAAGAGATACATGCTACAGAAGTAAAAGAGAGAAACTTGGTAAGAAGAAGGGAGAAAGATGAGCAGGAAATGACTGATCATTCTTGACCGGGTACACATGACCTAGGGTGAATTGGAAAGACGATGGTGCCCTCAATAGAAATAGGGAGGATAGGCAAAGGGGAAAGTTTTGGGGTAAAGATAAATTCTGTTTTGGATCCCTACCCCTGAAATCCTTCTAGCTGAGGCCACTTAACCCAAACATGAAGGTTTAACCATATTCCTGATCCTGAGATGATTCTAGTCCCTAGGAATGGATGATTTAAGAGACCATAGATTTATAGTTTAGACAAATAATCATCAAGTCAGCTTTGCTGCTGGTTCTGCTCTAACTTCATGCCCAAGCTCTAGTAAAGACTTACCTATTATGAGAAGGCTCCACCTCTCAAATTATACCACAGTTCCAATTGTTTGGTCATTATCATGTGCTTCTGTGCCCAAATCTCTACCCTGCTGAAAACTTGTACTATAATATAGTTTTTCAGGTATTTGAGCTGTACCTTTTTCTTGGTAGGCCTTCCAGGAACTAGATTACTGCCCTAGAACCATAGTCACTGGAATTGAGTTTTCTACTATGAGCTGTCAGACTTTATTGATATAGAATTTCATCGCAGACCTCTCCTTACAGACTTCCACCAGACTCTTCTTATACCAGGTTCCGCCTTAGGGGATGTCTCCTCTCTGCTGCTTACCATTGACTCTCTCTGACACTAACCAGCAATTGAACAGACCAGCCCCAGTTGTCTTCTGAAACTTTACCCACCTCTCCAGACTTTCAGCCTCTGCCCCCACTACCAAATGTCTACCAGTAGAACTTTTCTGGATTGACTCACATCTTCCTCTCCAAAAGCTCTCTATAGTTTCTGAGTCTTAGCTGTAACTAGTCCAGTCCATTCTGCTTCTCCTTGAATCCATCAGCTTCTGATACCTTATATTCCAAAACCTCTAGTGTTCTATTTGCTGGTGAAACTGAGATCCTGGTGTATATAACATAGGCATCCCAATTAGTTCCACAAAAGACCAGATGTGCCCTTAAACTGCTGCCTCTAAAGTGCCAAAACCAACACATGACCAGATGGCCTGACTGCAATCTGGAAGATGTATGTAAGTGTAAACCTCTTGGTCTTGTGAAAGGATGTACCAGCAAAGCAGTTGCTTTCTTCAACCTTATTCGCTTCCAGTAAATAAAAATTAACCAGTTTCCAAGGGTCCTAAAGATAACAGAAACAACAGATAATGGAAGTTTCAGTGCTGAGTCCCAAATCCATAATATACAAAGCAAATGGAAATTTGGAATCTGTTTTATTTTGTTTTGTTTTATTTTCCCAAGGAAAATTAAAGAGGATTCATCCTCGGTAACTCCTGTGTATCTGGGTGTCACAATTAGCACAGGTGTGCAGGATTGGGGGAAATGGGCAGGACATTTGGTCATAAGAATGGCCAACAGATGTGAGTATAGGAAATAAGCCATTGACATAGCTAGGTGTGGGGTCCTGAATTCAGCTGTGAGCAGCTCCCTCATCTTGATTTCTTGATTCAAGTTTCTATTCCTACTCACTTTAAAAATAAACTTTAGTTTTTATATCACCTACTTTTCTCCCTGGCTCCCTCCCCTAGTCTCTCCCAAAGAGCCATCTCTTATAAGAAAGAACAGAAAAGCAGAAGACAAAATGAGTTCAGAAAAAAAGATCCAATTTATAGAGTCCAATAGCATATGTGGTGTTCCATACCCAAAAGCCTCCACCTTTTCAAATGAGAAGGAGGGACTTGTTAGGAACCTTGATCCTTTTATCAGATATTCTTACTACCTGGCTCCTCTGTGTCTGAGTTTGTTAGTTCTGGTTTCTGTTTATGCTCCCTCGATCTCATTTATTGAATTTTCACATGCCTCTCTCTGCCCTGACCTCCTCTCTGAACAGATTTCCATGTAAGAAACAGCCCCACCTCACCTCTCCCCACCACCCCCCTGCTAAAGACTTTACTTACTTTCATATGATTGACTCAAAACTGTGCTTGAACCGTTCTCTTGTGGAATGGTGGCAGCTTGATTCCTGCCATTCTGAAACATTTAGATTAGCCATCCACTCATCATTCCCCTTTTTCCAAGCCTCCTGTCTCCCATTCATAGCAATTTCTTTTTCATATATTAAATCACTAGTCATTTCATGTATGAGTATAGTACGTCATCCTTCAACAGATCATTAGTGCTGTGAGGACAGGAATTATATCTTCTTATGATTCTGCATAAATGTGGCTATAAAGTCAATATGGAAGTTTTAAATCATTTTTAAACATCAAGAGCAAACATTTTAAGGGCCTACTATGCTCAAGAATTGTAGAAGTCATTGAGTACACAAAGATGAGAAATTATGGAGGTCATATTTTCAAGGACTTCACATTCAATAGTGAAGTGGAGGGAGGGCAGTAAAACATACACAGATAAGTAAATTAGAGGTATTTTGAGAAAGAAGAGAGTGTTAACAATTGAGAAGATCAGGAAAGAGTTCAAGTGGTGCCACCTGAACTGAGCCTAGAAGGAACACTCAATTAATTAAGTGCCCACTATGTGCTAAGCACTGGGGTTACAAATAAGAAAAGAAAGTTTGTGACTGTTCTCAAAGAGTTTACAATCTAATAGGAGAAATGATACACAAAGGAAACTGAAAAGGGTTTGGGGGGAGGGCACCAGAGGGTATATGGCATCAGGGGTAGGATGTTTGTAGACTCATCAAATTCAAGTAGAGCAGCTGTTGGAAAATGAAGTTAGCTGCAAAGCTCTGAATCCTCTAAAAAAAAGGGAAGCTTTGGGAGGAGTTTATTGGGGTATCAAAGTTGAATCAATCTCTAGAATGATGAGATTTCAGGTGATGAGTTTATCCTGGAGAAGGCATGATGTTAGTTGGATCAAAACCAGGCAGAGCAGCTGATGGAAAATAAAAATAACTGGAAAGTTCACAACCTTCTATAAGGAAATATGGATTTTGAGACGAGAAAATGAGAATGAGGTGATTCCAGGCACAGGGGACAGTCTGTGCTAATGCAAGGTGGTTAGAACTAGAATGCTGAGTCCATGATCAAAAGAGGAACAAACAAAAAAAAAACAAACAAAAATAAAAACATCATTCAGTTCGGTTGGAATGTAGAATGTGTGAAATAAACCAGAAAGGGAAGTTGGACCCACATTGTGTATAATCTGAAATATCATACTGAGGAACTTGTATACCTTCTCACTTCTCCACATCTCTATCTGTGGGATTATAATTCTTCACTTAATGGTATTTTTCTCCCGAGACCTTAAAAAGCACTGTATTCTGCATCTCATAATACACTTATCAGGTACTATTTTGCAGGCATTATCAATATCTGTGGTGATGAGGTAATGAGGATAGGAACCAATTCTTAGTAAAACTTAGTATTTCTTTTAGAGCCTAATGCAGTGTGCTTTGCATTATAGACACCGGATAAGCATTTTTTCAGTTTGTTGACTCACTTGTTTTCTCCAAAACCTTCCATGGTTTTAGAACCAACTTTCTACCTTAACCACATGACTCCTTAAAATTCCCCTTCTCTGAGCTCACATAGGAACCACTCTAGGAAAGGGACCCCGTTTTCTTTTAGGATCATGCATATACCTGGTTGTGGGGGCCTAGGGACAGGGTCTGACCTCGATGTGGTCTAGCTACCCTTGAGAACGTGCAGAACGGCATGTGGAGATCCAGCTATATCTTGGTAAGCCTCCTAGGCCTGTGCAAGGCAAGGCCATCTGAGGCAAGGCCTTTTGCAAGACTGTAACAAGATAAGAGGTCATGGGTCCGGAACCACCCTCACGGTTGATGGGAAAGAACAGAAATGTTTCAGTACGGATATCTGCATGGGAATGATCAGGAATGTTGCAATATAGTGAGCATGGTGTATCTGAGACACATGGCAGGATGTCCCAGTAAAGTATCAAAGCAGTCCCAGTAAAGTAAGAAAGTAATACATGAGACAATGGTTCAGAAACAGTATGAAAGTCTGTTGCTTGCCTGAATAAAGTTGAGTTCTGATTCAGACTCCACCCGACTCATGTCATTTCATTTCTCCACGGAGCGCGTGGAGCTGCTGGTTGGCTTCACTTGGTATCATCTTTTATGCCACTTCTTTTATACAAATTATCATTAGAATCATGCAGTAGCTTGCAGGTATCCATCAAGAGTCTTTCTTTTGGGGCAGCTAGGTGGCGCAGTGAGTAGGTAGTACTGGCCCTGGAGTCAGGAGGACCTGAGTTCAAATCCGGCCTCAAATACTTGACACACTTGCTAGCTGTATGACCTTGAGCAAGTCACTTAACCCCAATTGCCCTGCCTTCCCCCCTGCAAAAAAAAACAAAGAGTCTTTCTATTACCATATTGTGTTCTTAAATTCTTCTGAAATCATTGTGCTCTGTAATTCATGCCCTGAAGCATCACAAGAACACCATTTTTGAGATATCTTTTCCAACAATGAACCATTTAGGATCATTGAAACCACTGCAAATTCCTAAATGCGAGAGTCCAGGCAACAAACACTTATTAAGTTAAGTATCCACTATGTGCCAGCCACTGTACTAAGCTCTAGGGATACAAAGAAAAGCCAAAAGACAGTCCCTGACCTGTAGGTGCACAGAAAAACCTCCTCATATGCACCAAAAATTCTCCATATGCACCAAATATTTAGAGTATCACTTTTTCCATAATAGCAAAGAATTAGAAAGAAAGCAGATGGCCATCAGTTGGGAAATGGCTTAACAAATTGTGGCACTTGAATGTAATGAATATTGTTATTCAGTAAGAAATTATAAACATGATGCATACAGAGAAACATTGAAAGATCGAAATGAACTGATGCAGAATGATGTAAACAGAGCCAAGAAAACAAAATACAGAGTCATTACAACAATATAAATGGAAAGAACAAACAATGAAAAAATTAAAAGTGAATATTGCAAAATTACAAAGTAGTTATACATGCATGGCTCCAAAGAAGAAACATGAGATTTCCCCAGCCTTCCCTTCTACAGGGATGGGAGGTCCATGAGTGTGGTTTGTACATATATTTCTAGAATTTTTGGTGTATTAATTACTTGAGTTGTTTTTTCTTTCTCTTTTTTGTCTTTAAGAATATTCTTTGTTATATGGGACAACTGTCTGGGAGGGAAAGAGAGATGGATGTTTATTAAGTACCTACAATATGCCAGCAACTGTGCTAAGCACTGGGGCTACGAATAAGAAAAAAAAAGTTTGTCTCTGTTCTCAAAGAGTTTACAAAAGGGAAAGGAAAATTATGCTGTTATAAAAACAAAAGAAATCAATAATAGCATATTTTAAAACAAAGACAAATCAACGTGAAAGTTGAGTGGAGGATGGATTGTATTGGGGAGAAACTGAGGCAAGGAGACCAGTTAGAGTATTACTGTAATAGTCTAGACAATAGGTAATAAAGATCTGAACCATGGTGGGGCCTGGGTTGAGTTGAGAGAAAGGAAAGTATCGAAGAAATTTTGTGAAGGTAGGAATGACAAGATTTAGCAATGGTCTAGCTACATAGAGTGAGTGAGAGTGAAGAATCCAGGATGACACTAAGGTGGCAAGCCTGTATGACTGGGAAGATGCTGGTGCCCTAGAAAGAATAAGGGAAATTGAGAAGAATTTGGCATTTGGATGTAAGACTCATGAGTTGTATTTTGGATATGTTAAGTTTGAAAAACCTATGAACCAGTCAATTGGAAATGCCCAACAGACAGTTAGCGATATAGGACAAGATCTTATGAGGGAACCTAGGATTGGGTTGTAGCTCATCTGTCTACAATGCTTTCCAGGATATATGAATTGGTAGCCTAATTCCATAGGAGTCCTAACTAGCTGCTTGTCATAATTTGCATAAAGTGAGGAATTCTTCATCAGTTTTGGTTTTACAACATAAATGAATGGTAAGACCAAAGTGCTTTCACATTACTATATGCTGAGGAGGCTTCAAATACTGGGATACGATGTGATTAGCAGAGTAGTAGCACCAAAGAAGAGCTTTAGGAGACCAGCATCAATAAGAGATGTTTATTTGAACTTCATCCTCCATGGTACTAGCAAACACCATTGGCAAAGATAGATTTCCTTTTTTCATACCTCATGTGATGTTAATACTTAGTAAGCCATTAAAAAAGTGTTATTGACTGATTTTATTTTTACTTTATAAATATTTACAGATGACCTTCAATCTGTGAGAGATCTCTTATAACAAAGTAAAAGAGTCAAGCAAAACTAAGAATACAGTGACCTCATATGAAAGAACAAGAATATTCCACAGTTGTAATATCCCCTCACTGTTCTATTTTTTAATTGGATTTTTAAATGAGCAAAAATCTATTCTCTTTTCATCCTTCCCCATTAGAAAAAAAGAGAAGAGAAAAATGCCTTACAACAAATATGCACAGTCAAGCAAAACAAACTCTCTTTTATTTATTTATTTTTAAATTTATTTAATATATTTAGTTTTCAGCATTGATTTCCACAAGAGTTTGAATTACAAATTTTCTCCCCATTTCTACCCTCCCCCCCACTCCAAGATGGCATATATTCTGGTTGCCCTGTTCCCCAGTCAGCCCTCCCTTCTGTCACCCCACTCCCCTCCCATCCCCTTTTCCCTTACTTTCTTGTAGGGCAAGATAAATTTCTATGTCCCATTGCCTGTGTATCTTATTTCCTAGTTGCATGCAAAAACTTTTTTTTTGAACATCTGCTTGTAAAACTTTGAGTTCCAAATTGTCTCCCCTCTTCCCCCCCACCCTCCCTAAGAAGGCAAGCAATTCAACATAGGCCACACGTATATCATTATGTAAAACACTTCCACTATACTCATGTTGTGAAAGACTATGTTTTGCTTCTTCCTAACCTATCCCCCTTTATTGAATTTTCTCCATTGACCCTGTCCCTTTTCGAAAGTGTTTGTTTTTGATTACCTCCTCCCCCCATCTGCCCTCCCTTCTATCATCCCCTCTTTTTTTTAATCTACTTCCTCCTTCTTTCCTGTGGGGTAAGATACCCAATTGAGTGTATATGGTATTCCCTCCTCAGGTCAAATCCGATGAGAGCAAGATTCACTCATTCCCCCTCACCTGCCTCCTCTTTCCTTCCTACAGAACTGCTTTTTCTTCCCACTTTTATGTCAGATAATTTGCCCCATTCTATCTCTCCCTTTCTCCCTCTCTCAATATATTCCTCTCTCACCCCTTAATTTGATTTGATTTTTTTAGATATCATCCCTTCATATTCAACTCACTCTGTGCCCTTTGTGTGTGTGTGTGTATGTGTATATGTATATACACATACACACACACACACACACATATATACACATATACATATACACATATGTGTCTTCCCTTCAGCTACCCTAATACTAAGGTCTCATGAATCATATACATCATCTTTCCATGTAGGAATATAAACAAAACAGTTCAACTTTAGTAAGTTCCTTATGATTTCTCTTCCTTGCTTACCTTCTCATGCTTCTCTTGATTCTTGCATTTGAAAGTCAAATTTTCTATTCAGCTCTGCTCTTTTCACTGAGAAAGCTTGAAAGTCCTCTATTTTATTGAAAATCCATGTTTTGCCTTGGAGCATGATACTCAGTTTTGCTGGGTAGGTGATTATTGGTTTTAATCCTAGCTCCATTGACCTCCAGAATATCGTATTCCAAGCCCTTCAATCCTTTAATGTAGAAGCTGCTAGTTCTTGGGTTATTCTGATTATGTGTAGAAGCTGCTAGTTCTTGGATTGTTCTGATTATGTTTCCATAATACTCAAATTGTTTCTTTCTGGCTGCTTGCAATATTTTCTCCTTGATCTGAGAGCTCTGGAATTTGGTGACAATATTCCTAGGAGATTTGTTTTTGGGATCTATTTGAGGAGGCGATCAATGGATTCTTTCAATTTCTATTTTTCCCTGTGGCTCTAGAATATCAGGGCAGTTCTCCTTGATAATTTCTTGAAAGATGATATCTAGGCTCTTTTTTTGATCATGGCTTTCAGGTAGTCCAATAATTTTTAAATTATCTCTCCTGGATCTATTTTCCAGGTCAGTGGTTTTTCCAATGAGATATTTCACATTGTCTTCCATTTTTTCATTCCTTTGGTTCTGTTTTATAATGTCTTGATTTCTCATCAAGTCACTAGCTTCCACTTGCTCCAATCTCATTTTTAAGGTAGTATTTTCTTCATGGTCTTTTGGACCTCCTTTTCCATTTGGCTAATTCTGCATTTCAAGGCATTCTTCTCCTCACTGGCTTTTTGAAGCTCTTTTGCCATTTGAGTTAGTCTATGTTTTAAGGTGTTGTTTTCTTCAGTATATTTTTCAGTATTTTTTGGTTCTCCTTTAGCAAGTCATTGACTTGTTTTTCATGGTTTTCTCACATCATTTTCATTTCTCTTCCCAATTTTTCCTCTACTTCTCTAAACTTGCTTTTCCAAATCCTGTTTCAGCTCTTCCATGGCCTGAAACCAGTTCATGTTTTTCTTGGAGGCTTTTGATGTAGGCTCTTTGACTTTGTTGACTTCTTCTGGCTGTATGTTTTGGTCTTCTTTGTCACCAAAGAAAGATTCCAAAGTCTGAGTCTGAATCTGAGTCCGTTTTCGCTGCCTGGCCATGTTCCCAGCCAACTACTTGACCCTTGAGTTTTTTGTCGGGGTATTACTGCTTGTAGAGTAGAGAGTACTTTGTTCCAAGCTTGAGGGGATGTGCTGTTGTTTTCAGAGCTATTTCTATACAGCCAGCTCTGCCACACCAGCACTCCTCCCCCAAGAACCACCAACCTGGACCTGACTCAGATCTTAAGCAGGCTCTGTACTCCTGCTGTGATCTGCACTTAATTCCTCCCACCAGGTGGGCCTGGGGCTGGAAGTAACTGCAGCTGTAGTTCTGTAGCTGCACCACCTCTGCTGCCCCCGGGGTGGTGGCCAAACCACAAACTCTGTTCACTCTGTCCCCCTGCAGCTTTCCCCACTGACCTTCTCTGTTGTCTTTGGTGTTTGTGGGTTGAGAAGTCTGATAACTACCACAGCTCACTGATTCAGGGCGCTAGGGCCTATTCCGCCTGGCTCCGGTTCTGGTTGGTCTAGGCGCAGCCCATGCTGGTCTCTGCTCCCTCTGCTCCCAGCTCTGTGCATGATAGACCTTACCCAGCAACCATCCAGGCTGTCCTGGGCTGGAGCCCTGCTTCCCTCTGCTATTTTGTGGTTTCTGCAGTTCTAGAATTTGCTCAGAGCCATTTTTATAGGTTTCTGGAGGGACCTTGGGGGGAGCTCACGCAAGTCCCTGCTTTCCACCCACCATCTTGGCTCCACCCCCCCAAACCAAACTCTCTTATTGGCTCTGTGTGTGTGTGTGTGTGTGTGTGTGTGTGTGTGCGCGCGTGCCTCATTCTATACCCTAAATCTATTGCCTCTCTGGCAAGAGATGAGAGTAGTCTGCTTCATCATCAGTGTTCTGAAATCAAAGATGGCCATTGTATTGATCGTAATTCTTTCAAAGCATATTGTCTTTTCTATGATGTTGTTATGTAAATTGTTCTCCTGGTTCTGCTCATTTCATTCTTCATTAGTTTGTAAAAAAATAAAATTCAAAATCCTTCTTATTCAATTATTGAACAAAATAATCTTCGTAGTAACACTTTTCTTGTAGTTATTGTTAGTTCTGACCCAGAAGAGAAACACAGCTTATTTGAGGAGGGCTTCAACCATTACCAAACAAAATGCTTTCTTAAAATGAAGCAATGAATATAAAGTGATCTTATAATTCCATCATGGCCATGACTTTACATGACTATAAAAAAATTAACTATTGTAGGAAAAAGGACTACAAAATCTTGCCTGTTTCTTCCATGCTTCCATCTAAGATACTATCAATGCATGATAGATGATTGCCATGAAAATTCTACAGGAATAATAAAGCAGGCAATATGGGCCAGAAATTATTTTCTTAGTTGCTCTTTTGTGTCTCAGAGAGTAGACGGGAGAGAAGGAAGAAGAAATCTTTGCAACCTTTTTTATTCTTCTGGGATAGTCTCCTCTTTAAGATATTTAGAATTGAAACACCTGCAGCCCAGATTTTTTTATGAGTATGGGTTGGTCATGTTCAACTGCCCTTTCCTATTTCATCTTACTCAGTAGTATTATCATCTTTTCACATTATACACAAGGAACAAAGGAGTTGGAGTCTCAATGTGGTGATTTCATTACTGTTGCCAATTACAAATATCATTGTGAAAACTCTGACAGATTTGTACTATTTCCCATCTATTTAGTCTCCTCCATCCTATTTCATCTACAAATGCTCTTGGGAAAAATATGAATTAGCTGGGTACTATGCCAAGATCTCTTCAGGCTCTTTTCTCCTCAACTGCTTTTCACTGTTTGATTTGTTGCTGCAAGTAATCTTCCATTATCCTCCTTCATAATATTTTGCAAATGAACTTGTACTCTAAACCAGTGCCACCTTTGATTACCATGTCTCTTCATTTAGTAAAGAGATTAAGTGTTTGCAGCCTAAGGCTGTTTCTGGACTTTTTTCAACATGGTGGTGGTGCTGATTATTTTTGCATCACTTACATTTCTCTAGGCTATGAGTGGCCAAGTATCCCATGAAATTTTATTTGGGTACTTGATGAAACCAACTCTGCCAATTCATTTATGTACTTATCTTTCTGAGAAAAGCCTATGATCCATTCTTCCAATTAGCTTCATATTTATTTTTTATTATTTCATGTATTTCAAAAATATCAATATGGATATAACCCAGTCTCTCCAATACGATGTGTCAACTCTTTGGTCATTAGGTGAAAATTGCATACCTAAAAATACCAATATTTAAATTAATGGTAGTAATCTAAAAATTTTAGGTTTAATACCTTCTTCCTCCCCCCAACCTTTCTGCTACCCCACTCCCATTATTGCAGAAGTGAAAGGAAAGTAGGATATGAATAGTGTCCATTTTGTATTTTTATCTATTTCATAAGTTACCATGACCAAAAAAAGTAGTCACCTGATGATCAGCCTGGTGGTGAGCCTCTCTACATATAGCTGATTTGGATGCCATCTTATACAGGGTGTTCCTAAAGTCTGGACACATAGGCAAAAATGCATATTTTCAAGAAATGAAATGAATGAAATTTTCAACAACATTTTATTTAATTGGAATATTAACA
The DNA here is from genome assembly GCF_011100635.1 of Trichosurus vulpecula. Taxonomy (NCBI): domain Eukaryota; kingdom Metazoa; phylum Chordata; class Mammalia; order Diprotodontia; family Phalangeridae; genus Trichosurus; species Trichosurus vulpecula. The sequence goes on along the minus strand of NC_050576.1, from coordinate 336,266,387 downwards.
AATAACACCTTCAATTTATTTGTGATGCAAAGGTTAATGTGCTTTGCAAGATTCATGTGAACTCGATGCAGTAACTCCACATAGCCATCAATTGCCTATGTGTCCAGACTTTAGGAACACCCTGTAGAAGTCCATTATCTGGGCTGTACTTCATCTATTCAGCCAAGGTCTAACAGGTGCTTAGTGTGTGCAAGGACCTGTGTTACCCGATGGGTTTACACAGAGAATCAATCAATCAATGAACATTTATTAAGCACCTACTATATGCCAAGCATTGCCATTTAGAAACTTACATTCTGCTGGGGAGATAAAATGTGATCATGGGTAGGTAGGCAAAAATTTAAGTAATAAAACGACTCTAGGAAAATTTGAGAGAAGAAATCACTAAAACCTAGCAGCACTTGGAAATGGAGCAGGGGCAGGAAAGGCTGTAGCAGTAATGCCTGAGTTGAGCATTGAAAGAAGATAAGCATTATGAAAGGTATGAATGGAAAGCATGCATTGGAGTAGAAGGTGGATTATGTGAAGTCTTTCCAACTTTATAGGCCAGCCGTGATCCAATGGCATACACTTAAGGAGTACAAAGTAACTTCCTTGTCATGAAGAGATAATAGAATAAGACTTTGGTCCACAAGAACACAGAAGTCATTGTTTTTTACCCAAAGTGTTATTACTCAAAGTGTTATTACTCAGGTTGAACACTGACCGAATTTGCTCATTTATTCCTCTGAAGGACCTTTGGTTATTTGAGAAAATCAAATCTACCTGAAAAACAAAAAATTAGCCACTACTGAATCTATTTTTAAGAAGTTTTATAGACTCCAAAAATTATATCCAAAGAGGAGTTCCAAAATTGTTCAATGGCTTATCCAGTGGAATAAGTTTATAGGTCCTAAAGGTGATTACTTTGAAGAGAATTAACACTAATTTAGATTTGTCATTCCTGATATATTTTGAAAAATCAGATTCATTATCTTATGTTATTGTATCCTATATAGCACATAAAAACTGAGCCCATTGATAGAGGGATCTTTTTTCTCTCTCTTCCTATCTCAAGTCCCTCAGACATCTTCCCAAACCATCTCCTTTTTACACCAGCCTCTGATGAAAAGGGAGCCCCACCCTCTCTTTGCCAAAGCCAAAGCCTTCTACATGCACCTTTGATCTCATTCCCTTTAGGCTTCTCCAGCAGATTGTCCCCACCATTTTCAGTGCTATCTCTTTTAGCTTCAGTTTCTCCTTATCTTCTATCTTTTATTCCTGTGAACTACAAACGTGCCTAAGTCTCTGTCCTGAAACAAAAAGACTTGGCTCGATCCCTGTGTCATCCTATATTTCTCCTCCTCTTCCAACATGAAGTCCCCAATAAAGCCACTCAAACTAGATGCCTTTATTTCTTCTTTTCTCTCCGTTGCCAGATCTAATGACTGCCTTTCAATTTTCATACTTCTTGACTTCTCAGCAGCATTGGGCACTATGGATCAATCACCTTCTCCCTATTCTCTCCTCTCTAGTTTTTTGAGACACTGTTAAAAAAAACGTGACTGCTCCTTTGATGGTTCTTCATCTATGCCATACTTCTCTATCCATGGTTGGCCCCTAAGGCTCTATCCTGGGGTCCCTCATCTCTTTTCCCTAAATACTATCTCACTAAGTGATCTCATGAGCTCCCAGAGTTACAATTATTATCTCTACGCAGATGATTCCCAAATTTATTTATTCAGCCATAGTTCTTCTCTTGAGCTACAATCCTTCATTGCCTTTTGGATTTTTCAAATTGGTTATCCCTTAGACATCTCAAACTCAATTGGAACAAAATAGAACAAAACAGATTTTTTTCTTCCCTCACCAAGAAAAAACAAACCCTCCCCTTTCTAACTATTCAGAGTACCACCATTCCCCCCAGTGACCCAGGTTCATAACTGCAGTATCATCCTCAATTCCTTGCTCACACTCACCCTGTGTATCTAATCTGTTTCGGGATGTTGTGGTTTCTACCTTCACGATATTTATGGTATATGCACCATTTTCTCCACTCATACAACCACAACTCTCACAAAGTAATTTTCCTAAAGTGTTGATCTTGCCATAAATTTTTCTCTACTCCAATTCGTCTTCCACTCAAATGACTAGTGAGTTTTCTAAAGCTTAGGTCTGACTGACTGTGTTATGATTCAGCTCCCTATTCAATATACTTTGATGTTTCCTTATTAATCTCCAGGATCAAATATGCTTCTTATGCTTTACTTCTCTCCTTGCACACTGTGGTCTTGATGGGGTGTTCAGGGAGGACTAGCACCTCTGGTCAAGGAGCTTGCCAAGTCCTTTTCAGACCTGCTCATCCACCTTTCATTCAACTCTCCGACTCCAAGAAGCTGTAGCATGTGCAGCAGCCACACCCTGGTAAAACTATCTTGGCAGACAAGCTAAACCAGGTTAAGGATAACTGACTGGCCACAAACCTGCCAGTGAGTTAAGGAAACATCTACTCCAAGCATATGAAGACTCCTCCTGGGAGAATGGGCATACAAGAATAATTTATTCCAACGGCCATGAAGGTGGCTGAAGCAGCAGTTGTGGAGCACTTAGAGCTTGGTCAGACGTTGAAGAAGCCAAAGCCATCCACTACATCCTGGGGCCATCACCTGTTGTCCTGACTTTTGTCCTGCCACTGAACTTTGATGACTCTGGAAGAAAGAGTGAGGCTGACAATTTTGTGCAACTCTGCCTCACTTAAATTCAATTTAAGCAGAAGTCAAGACATCTCCCTGCATTGTCACTGGTGCTCTTCAAAAATGAAAGACAAACGATAACAACAATATGATTTAAATACACTGGTTTTCTTGCTGTTCCTTATATGAAACATTCCATCTCTCCTCTCTGCTTTCTCATTAGCTGTCCACCATTCCTGGAATGCTTTCCCCCTTCACCTTTGCCTCTTAGTTCCCCTGGCTTCCTTAAAGATTCAGCTCAGATCCACCTTCTGCAAGAGGCCTTTCCTGGTGTCTTCCCTCCTCCCTCTACCTTCCCCTGCCCCTCATACTCCCCCTCCCCCGCCCAGTTGCCTATCAGAATTAGTTTTCATCTACTCTGTATCAATCTTTTTCATACCTCGTTATCCCCACACCATGTATGTCTTTATAACATGAGCTCCTTAAGGTCAGGGACTGGGTTTTGCCTTTCTTCATATTCCCAGTACTTAGCACAGTGTCTGTCACATAGAAAGGGACTGAAAAATTTTTTAACTAATTGATTCTTCTTTTTAGTAAATAGTATTTTATTTTTCCAATTACATGTAAAGATGATTTTCAACATTCATTTTTATAAGAATTGAGTTCCAAATTTTTCTTCCATCCTCCCTCCCCAAAATGGCAAGCAATCTGGTATAGATTATACATGAGCAATTATGTTAAACATATTTCCACATTAGTCATGTTGTGAAAGAAGAAACAGAACAAAAGGGAAAAGCCACAAAAAAAAAAACAAAAAAAAGTGAAAATAGTCGGCTTTGATCTGCATTCAGACTCCACAATTCTTTCTCTGGATGTGGAAAGCATTTTCCATCATGAGTCTTTTGGAATTGTCTTGGATCATCTTATTGCTGAGAAGAGCTGAGTCAACCAGAGTTGATCACTGCACAACATCATTGTTACCTTGTACAAAGTCCTCCCGGTTCTGCTCACTTCGCTCAGGATCAGTTCATATAAATCTTTCCAGGTTTTTCTGAAATCTATCTGCCCAGCATTTCCTATAGCATAATAGTAATCTATTACATTCATATACCACAACTTGTTCACAGCCATTCCCCAATTGATGGACATCCCTTCAATTTCCAATTCTTCGCCATCACAAATGTTTGCACATGTAGGTCCTTTTCCCTTTTTTATGGTCTTTTCGGGATATAGCCCTAGTAGTGGTATTTGCTAGATGAAAGGGTATGCACAGTTTGATTGCCCTTTGGGCATAGTTCCAAATTGCTCTCCAGAATGGTTGGATCAGTTCACAATTCCACCAATACTGCATTAGTGTCCCAATTTTCCCACGTCTTCTCCAACATTTATATTTTCCTTTTCTGTCATATTAGCCAATCTGATAGGTGTGAGGTGATACCTCAGAGTTATTTTAACTTGCATTTCTCTAGTCAAAAGTGATTTAGAGCATTTTTTCATATGACTCTAGATAGCTTTAATTTCTTCATCCGAAAACTGCCTGTCCATAACCTTTGACCATGTATCAATCAGGGAATGACTTATATTCTTACAAATTTGACTCAGTTCTCTCTATATTTGAGAAACTAAGCCTTTATCAGAAACACTTGGTATAAAAATTGTTTCCCATCTTTCTACTTTCCTTGTTGTTGATACAATCTTGGTTGTATCAGCTTGGTTTGTGCAGAAACTTTTTAATTTAATGTAATCAAAATTATCCATTTTGCACTTCATAATGTTCTCTATCTCTTGTTTGGTCATAAATTCTTCCCTTCTCCATAGATCTGACAGGTAAACTCTGCTAATTTGCTTATGCTATTGCCATTTATGTCTAAATCATGTACCCATTTTGGCCTTATCTTAGTATACAGTGTGAGATGTTGGTCTCTGCCTAGTTTCTGCCATACTGTACTCTAGTTTTCCCGGCAGTTTTTGGATTGTTTTGATAATTCCCACTTTACAATATAGTTTGGGATCTGGTACAGGTAGACCATCTTGTGTCACATCTTTTTTTTCCACTGATTCCCTTGACATCCTTAAGCTTTTGTTCTTCCAGATGAATGAGTATTATTTTTTCTAGCTCTATAAAGTAAATTTTTGGTAGTTTGATAGGAATGACACTGAATAAGTAAACTAACTTGGGAAGAACTGAGCTTTTTATCATATTAGCTTGGCCCACCCAGTTGCAATCGATATGTTTCCAATTATGTACATCTGACTTTATTTGTGTGAAAAGTGTTTTGTAATTGTGTTCATATAGCCCCTGGGTTTGTCTTGGCAAGTGGATTCCCAAATATTTTATATTCTCTACAGTTATTTTAAATGAAATTTCTCTTTCTAGCTTTTACTGCTGTGCTTTGTTGGTAATATATAGAAATGCTAATGATTTCTGTGGGTTTATTTTATATCCTGCAACTTTGCTGATGTTGTTAATTATTTCAAATAGTTATTTAGTGGATTCTCTAAGTTACTATCTTATCATCAACTGATTGACTCTTACCTTCCCCAGAATACCAGTATATAATAAGACCTCAATACATTTGTGCTAATAAATTTGCAGGCAGAAGAAAAGACAGTATGAGTTTTCTGCATGCTCTTGGATTTTTTGACACCAAATTTAAAGCACTTATAAACATTTGTCCCTTTTGTTGTTAATCTGATACGATTCTATCAGACTTGCTCCTGTATGCTCTCTAGTTTCCCATAATGCTAATAACTACCTAATAACTTCTTGCTCTATTTCATTTTGTTCAGGTACCCTATTCAAACGTCTTGTGGGGTTTAAAGGCAGAGGAAGGAAAATAGATGAAGAAAAAGTAAGAAAAATTGAATGAAGGTTTTTGATTCTCAAAAGTGTCAAGAGGGATCTATAGAAGACCAAGAGACAGAAAAAGGCTAGGATTATATGAATGTCAAATGAATGTGAGTACTTACACCTAATTCCAAACTGAACATGCCCTCTAAGTGTCAATTGGTCTTCAAGCTTAGTGATAAGTAGGTGCTTATCTAAAATCCTTTCTTATTTGAGTACCATGGGAATTACATGATAGCCATGGTTGAATGAGCCACTCTATTTCCCTGTAATATAGATCTCCATGTTTAGATGGACTCCTCATCCAGGTGTTAGCCTAAATGTGAAATCAGTCTTGCCCCATTGGATGTTTTAAATATTTTCAAATTTTTCAAGGTTGCATAAAATGTGTACAGTTTTTCTGCTAAGGATTTACTATCATATATATCTTATACTCTGAGTAAAACAAAACCTTTTAAAAACAAACTTCAGATTTGACATGGATTTCAACCTCCTATATAAGGAGGTATCCTTTGCCTTACTTCGTAAGATAAAGTTTAAAAGTTTATGAACTAAGGAATATTTGAGCAAACTGTAGCATGTATTCTAAAAAATGGCAAATAAGAGAGATTCAGAAAAATGAGGGAAGAGTTGGATGAACTGAGGAAGAGTGAAATGAGCAGAACTATGGAATGATTTATGGAATTGCCACAATAACCAAAAAAGAACATTTGAAAGACTTAGAAATATATATCAAAGCAGTGAGACATTGTGACACACAAGACTACTAATGACAATCTTGGACTAGAAATGTAGACTGAAATGGGCAATTTCAGTCATAGTAATATATCAATTTGTTTTGCTTGACTATCCTTATTCTAAGGGATGTCTTCTATTGGAGAGGAGTATGAATTAGTGGGTAGAAATTAAAATGCAAAAAAACAGAGAGCATCAATAAAACATTTAAAAATACATAGGAGAAAACAAAAAGAAGTAAAGAGGGGACCCAAACAAATAAAGCAAATTTTCTTACTGCCTGGGTAAATTTAACACAGACTTTTAAAATTATGGGTAATAGTTCATGATATCTCATTTAGTCCTCTTTTTTGTTATTCTTTGATTATTGAAATGTCTGCATTTGTTGATGATTATTTTCATAAAAAGGAAAAAGTTTTGAAAAGAAATTTAAAACTCTAAAATAGAAAAGTGAGTGCTAATTAGATATTCTGTTGGTGGATACAACTGAAATTCCCGGATTGTAAATTTTCAGCTATGCTGTTCCATACTCAGTGCCCCTTTATTAGAATGCTAGAGGTTAATTATAAAATTATGATCCTGTGGTTTCACTGCTTTAATCAATAAAAGCAAAATGTTCCATGCCTCCTATTTTGTATACTAGCTAGAAGGCTAATGTCCTGGCTCCGTCCTGATCTATGCCTTGCCGTCAGTGTTCAGACAACCTCTCTTGATTTAAGAATGGGGGTGAGGCAATGGGGTGAGGCAAACTTTAAATAACCAAATCAAATTAAGAATTAAACAGGTGAAGGGCTGAAGGTAGTAGACAACCACAATATATTTGAAACAATTATGTGGAGAATGAACAAGACACTGATGTCTCCTGAATAAGAAGTAATCTGGGAGAGGTGATGGAAGGTCTACCTTGTATAGAGAGAAACCTGGGTTCATGTTCTGCTTCTAACACATATGGACTGAACAACCATTAGCAAGTCACTTAATCTCTCAGTGACCCCAAGCAATTCTCTAAGACTACAAGTTGCTAATCTATATCAATGAAGGGATTCTCCACACCACAGAGTATCCCTCATTGATGAAATCATAGGTCCAGTTTATTAAAAATATATGTGCATATATGTATTTTTGCATATATGTATGTATGAGGTGACACAGGTCCTGAGTTGCTGTGCATACCAGAGAGACAAGGGAGAGGACCAAAACACAGTCCTTCCTTCCTCACATCCAAGCCACTGTCCATGGCTCCCAGGATCTAGAACTGGGCTCTGGAAGAGAGGAAGCATCCATGAAAGCAGGAATAGGTACCTAAAGGGGTGGGATTTAGGGGTCAAGGTGGTTATAATGGTAAGTTATTGGGTCATAATATTCAGTGCTGGAAGGGATGTTAGAGTGTAATAGCTTCACTTTATATATAATAATAACACAAGCTCAGATGAAGAAATTGAGACCCAGAGAATTAAAACAAACTTCCCCTAGGTCACATGGGAAGTAAGGAGCAGAGCAGAGATTCAAACCAGGTTCATTGGCTCAAAATTTCCTTCCCAACTCTGCTTCAGGCTCTCTGGACTTCAACACCACTTCAACACCCAGCTGCCATCTTCTCCTGGAATATCCCACTGTCATGCCAGCCCCCTTCTCTTACTGATGAGTTCATCAGGTGCCTCTATTTTGAGAAGGGGCCCAGGCTGGCTATTTTTCGTTCCCCTCCTGGCTCTGCTACTGTCTCACCGGATTTTGATATCATCACCCTTTCTTCCCCTGGCTTTTCAGCTCCTTTCTATGGACTGCCTTCCCCCATTAAAACATAAACTTCTCGAGGGCAAGGGCCATCTTTCTTTTGGCTTGTATTGGTATATCCAGCATTTAGTATAATACCAAGTGCACAGTAATGGCTTAAGAAATGCTGTGGCCTCACCTTGTTAGCTAAATTCAATGCTCTTGGATTGATAGATGGAATGGTGGAAGGTGGATGAAGTGTGGATGGAGGGTGTTCCAGTCAAGGTGAGTAAGTGAGAAGTGATATTGAAAGACCTAGAAGCAGCATGATGACGCGATTTTTCCTTCCTCTTTCCATTTTTTCACTGTTTCCTCTGGTTCTCAGTCCCATCTAGCCACGGAAGAGTTTTTAAGTGGGGTGGGAAATAGGGAAATAGTCTAGAGGGAGGTTTGAGCAACTATGGGGCTGTAGAACCTGATTGGAGGCATAAATTGGCAGGGTTTACAGATGTACAGAGGGAGAAGGTGCAAGAAATCACCTGGAGTCACATGTGCAAGTGCCTCAGCTTGGCCTTAATCTCTCAGGCCATACCTCTACCATATGGGAAATTTAGACTCCAGACCTGGCTTCTCTGTGGCTCTGATAGATAAGCATATGGCCTTACCTTGCCCTCCTCACCATTTGCATCTTCCCACCACGACCTCACCTGAGTACCCAGATCCTTTTTACAGCTCCCCTTTATGTGTAGCCTTTTTCCATCAGAACTTAGCTCCTTGATTGTAGAGACTGTCATGTTCTCCTTAATTTGTAGCCTCAGCTTTTAGCACAGAGCCTGCCACACAGCAAGTTCTTTACAAATGCTCTGTCTAGCTAGCTACCATCTATCATCTATCTATCCTCTAGCTATCTATCATCTGTCTATCTAGCTATCATCTATTACCTATCATTTATCTATCATCTATCATATATCATCTCTCTCTATCTCTATCTCTCTATCATCTATCATCTATCTATCACCTATCTGTCTACCTATCTTCTATCTATTACCTATCATTTGTCTATCATTCATCTCTCATCTATCTCTTATCTATCATCTATCTATCATCTATCTATCATCTGTCTATTATCTATCTAATCTGTCTATTATCTATCATCTATCATCTCTCACCTATCTGTCTGTCTACCTATTATCTATCTATCCATCTACCTATCATCTATCTATCTATCATCTATCATCTATCTATCATCTATAATCTATCATCTATCTATCTATCCATCTATCTAATTCAAGAGAGGAGGCAACTTCCTCATAGATACACCTAGCTGGGATGACTGTATATAGACGATTATATAGGCTGTGCCTTGATTGATCATAAGCACATATAAGATGAAATGTTCTTCACAGGTAAAGCCTCTTAAAAAGAAAAATTAGGAAGAATGATCTAGTTCAGATCCAGGTGCTGTTTAAGTCAAACCATAGAGGCAGGATAAGATGCTGCTCCTGAAATGGGCACATTTGACTCCTTTTTGGTCCTGTGACATAGCTGTGTAAAAATATTTTATAGCAGGGGTTCTTAACCTGGACTCTGATTTCAGGAGTTCTGTGAACTTGCATGGAGAAAAAAAAATGCACCTTTATTTTCACTAACCTCAACCTAAAACTCAGCATTTCCTTCAATTGCTTAAAACGAATATTCTGAGAGGCAGACCATTGGCTCCACCAGATGCTCAAGGGGACCAAAAGACTAAAAAGGCAAAGCACCCCTCCTCTACAGAGGCTTTAGAGTAAAGGGGAAAGAAATTCAAACAAGCCCAGTACAATATTTTCATTATTACCTCTGGATTGCTGTTGAGGGGGTTGTTGACGTTGTTGTTGAGTCAACTCAATTGTGTTTGACTTCGTGACCCCATTTGGCGTTTTCTTGGCAAGGATACTGGAATGGTTTTCCATTTCCTTCTCCAGATCATTTTTTACAGATGAAGAAACTGAGGTGAATGGACCTAAGCGACTTGCCCGGGATCGCACAGCTAGTCAGTATCTCTGGCCACATTTGAACTCAGAAAGATGAGTCTTCCTGACTCCAGGCCCAGTGCTCTATCCACTTTGCTACCAAGCTATCTCGTTACCTTTCCCACAGTGTTACAAATGTACAGGAGTATATGAAAATAGGTCATTCTGTACATAGATTTCTATTTAAAAGAAAAAAAAATAGAATGCCTTTAGTTTCTAAGAAGTGGTTCATAGTTCCCAGGGTTTAGGATTCCTTGATACCTCAGAGCCATAGGACTACTGGGCAAGAAAGAGGGCACCAGTTAGTCCTCAGGATGAGGCAATGAGCCTGGCACTTTGACAGGTACCAGCACTATCATTTGTACACAGTGATAGCAGATCAAGCAAGAAACCAGTTTCCCTCTGAGATGAAAATGGAAACTGAAATTTCTCCATCCATGACCAAAGTTCAGATTTGTACAGGCCATTTGACTGACGGGCTTGCATTGCTTCTGGTGAATGTGACTTGTATGTCATTTTGAAAACCTGTTCTGAGAAAATACATTAATATAGTTAAGTAGTTGCAATGTTGGCAGGACGGACAGGCTTTGGATGAAAGTGGTTTAGATGGAGAAATTGTCATGCATTGGCATAGTTAAGTGCTCAAGAAATGTTTGTTGGATGAATGAATGGAAATGTTAATCTGTGTGTATGGGGGGGGGTTCCCCTTTATTGAGACTTTTTTGGCCAGAGGATGAATTTTGAACCTATATGGGTAACTTTAGAGGTAATATACTTTGTGCTAAGATATTTGTGATACTTAATATTTGCATAAAATAAATTTTCAGTGACAATGCTAATTTTTTAATAAATTCTTTTTTATTTTAAATTTATTTATTTAACATACTTAGGTTCAGCATTGATTTTCACAAGAGTTTGAATTACAAATTTTCTCCCCATTTCTACCCTCCCCCCCCACTCCAAGATGGCGTATATTCTGGTTGCCCTGTTCCCCAGTCAGCCCTCCTTTCTGTCACCCCACTCCCCTCCCATCCCCTTTTCCCTTCCTTTCTTGTAGGGCAAGATAAATTTCTATGCCCCATTGCCTGTGTATCTTATTTTCTAGTTGCATGCAAAAACTTTTTTTTTGTTTTGGAACATCTGTTTTTAAAACTTTGAGTTCCAAATTCTCTCCCCTCTTCCCTTCCCACCCACCCTCCCTAAGAAGTCAAGCAATTCAACATAGGCCACATGTGTATCATTATGTATAACCCTTCCACAATACTCATGTTGTGAAAGACTAACTATATTTTGCTCCTTCCCAACCCATCCCCCTTTATTGAATTTTCTCCCTTGACCCTGTCCCCTTTCCAAAGTGTTTGTTTTTGATTACCTCCACCCCCATCTGCCCTCCCCTCCATCATCCCCCCATCTTTTTTTATCTTCTTCCCTCTTCTTTCCTGTGGGGTAAGATACCCAATTGAGTATGTATGGTATTCCCTCCTCAGGTCAAATTTGATGAGAGCAAGATTCACTCATTCCCCCCTCACCTGCCCTCTCCCCTCCTCCCACAGAACTGCTTCCTCTTGCCACCTTTATTCAAGATAATCCACCCCATTCTATCTCTCCCTCTCTCCCTCTCTCAATATATTCCTCTCTCATCCCTTAATTTGATTTTATTTCTTTTAGATATCTTCCCTTCATCTTCAACTTACCCTGTATCTTCTCTCTCTCTCTCTTTATATATACATATATATATATATATATATATATATATATACACCTACATATATACATACATACACATTCACTTATATATACACATAAACATATATATATATATATATATGCATATTCCCTTCAGCTACCCTAATACTGAGGTCTCATGAATCATACATGTCATCTTTCCATGTAGGAATGTAAACAAAACAGTTCAATTTTAGTAAGTCCCTTGCAATTTCTTTTTCCTGTTCTTTTTCTTGATTACCTTTTCATGCTTCTCTTGATTCTTGTGTTTGAAAGTCAAATTTTCTATTCAGCTCTGGTCTTTTCACTGAGAAAGTTTGAAAGTCCTCTATTTTGTTGAAAGTCAATATTTTGCTTTGGAGCATAATGCTCAGTTTTGCTGG